>NW_020954596.1:40977362-40997412 GCF_900497805.2 Vombatus ursinus | reverse complement strand
ATAGGTGAGAAAGAGGGATGACCTGGGATGAGGGGGAAGGGAGACTAAGCTTGGAGAAAATTATTTCACTATAAAAGAAACATCCAAGGAAAAGCTTTTATAGGGGATGGGGAAATGGTATGTGTGGTGGAATAGGGGGGAACAAACATCACTTGAACTCACATCCTGATTCAAAAGAGGGGGGGAGAGAACATACACACATATTCCATTTGGTGATAGAAAGCTATCTTTTTAAAATTATATTAGAATTTATTTTAAACAAATACAAAATAAGAAAGGGGAGAAAAAATAAAAACATTGCCATGTACTCAGTAGAACATGAGAGGATTCTGTATAAAGCAATACATTTCCATTTCAAGAAAACCTATATAATAAATACTACACATTATCTTTTGCTTCCTTGTATGTTTTCTTTTGTCCTCTGCTGTGCACTTTTTACATTATTTTTCCCCTTCCTTCCTCCCGCCCCCAACAAGGCTACAATTAAGTGCAGATACACACACACATATTTTATATATAATATTACTTGTATACTTTCCTCCTTATTTTCCTCACTCTCCTTCTCACTTTATTCCTGTCCCTCCTCATTCTTCTACTTCATTTCTACCCATTAGCTTGCCCTCCTATCTTTTAACCTACCCCTTAAATTTTCCACATATAAAAAGTAAACAATTCATCCTTGAGTCCCTTGTAATTAGTCTTTGATGTTTACCTTGGATCTTATATGTTAAATTTTCCATTTAGTTCTGTTTATTTTTTTGCAATAAAATCCTGAAAGTCTGTTGATTCATTAAATGTCCTTTTAAATGTCCCTTTTTTCTTTTCAGGATTATACTTAACTTTTCTGGGTATGATACTTTCAGTCAAAACCCCAGTTTTCTGGTTCTTTGATGTACTGTTCTAAGACCTGTGGTCTTTTAGTATAGCTGATGCTAGGTATTATGCAATTCTAATTGTGGCTCTACCATATTTGAATTGTGTTTTTTTTTTTTCTTGTTGCTTGTAATACGTTCTCCTTAACCTGGAGGTTTCAGAATTTGGTTATGATATTCCTGTAGGTTTTCCTCCAAGGACCTCTTTCAGGTGGTGATCAATGGAATTTTTCTATTTCTACTTTCCCCTTTTGTTTTAACACTTCAGGACAATTTTCTTTATTTTTTTATTATTGTATCAAGATTCTTTTTTTTTTTAATTATAGCTTTCAGGTAGTCTAATTACTCTTATGTTTCTCTTCTTGATCTGTTCTCCAGATGAGTTGTTTTTCTTATAAGATGTTTCACATTCTCTTCTGTTTTTTTCATTTTTTATATTACATTTGATAGAAATCTCTTACTCAATAAGGACATATGAAGGGAGGGGGATGAAGGAAAGAAGGATAACAAAAAACACAGCAAAAATAGAAGGCAGTGGTCAAAAGCAAAACAAACCTTAGAGGAATAACAAGATAAAAAGAGAGAAATAAGAATAAATAGAAGAAAATAGGGTGGAGGGAAATGCACAGTTTGTAATTATAACTGTGAATGTGAATGGGATGAACTCACCCATAAAATGAAAGCCAAAAGCAAAATGGATTAGACACCAGAATCCAACAATATGTTGTTTAGAAGAAACACACTTGGCGTTGTTTAGAAGAAACACTCTTGAAACACACACGCTCTTGCGCACACCCACACACGCATACACACACACAGAAAGACAGAGAAAGAGAGAGAGAGAGAGTTAAAATAAGGGGCTAGGGCAGAATTTATTATGCTTCACATAAAGTAAAAAAGAAAGCAATCATGATCTCATACAAATCTAAGGAAAGGAACTATAGAAAATGAAGTACTATCAATACTAAACATATATGAACCAAATAACATACCATCCAAATTCTTAAAGGAAAATTTAAATGAATTTTAGGAGGGAATAGTAAAAAATATGCCAGTGTAGGACCGCAACTTTTCCATCTCAGAGTTAGGCAAATCTAACCATAAAAAAAATAAGAAAGTATTTAAAGAGATGAATACAACCTTAGAAAATTTAGACATGATAGACCTCTGGAGAAAACTGAATGATAATATAAAGGAAGATATCTTTTTCTCACCTATACATGGCACCTTCACAAAAATTAAACATGTATTAGTAACTTCACAACCAAATGCAAGAAAGCAGAAATATAAAATGCACCTTTTTTCCAGAACATAAAGCAATAAAAATTACATTCACTAAAGGGCCATGTTAGCATAGATATAAAATTAACTGGAAAGTAAATAGTTTAATCCTTAAAATCATGAGTAGGTCAAAGAACAAGTTATAGAAACAAAGGATAATTTCAATAAAATAATAAAAATGAGACAACATTCTAAAATTTGTTGGATACAACAAAGTAGTACTAAAAGGAAATTCCTATCTCTAAAAACTTTCATCAATAAAAGAAAAAAAGATCAATGAACTGAATGTAAAATTAAAAATATAGAAAAATGAATTCTAAATTTGCCATTAAACATTGAAATGAAAATCCTAAAATTCAGAAGAGATTAAGAAAATTGAAAGTAAAAAATGAACTAATAAGTAAATTTAGGAGCTGTTTAAAAAATAAATTAGATAAATGATTGGTTAATTTACTTAAAAAGAAATAAAGTAGGAAGCCAAATTATCCATATCAAAAATGGAAAGGGTAGGGGCAGCTAGGTGGTGCAGTGGATAAAGCACCAGCCCTGGAGTCAGGAGGACCTGAGTTCAAATCCGGTTTCAGACACATAACACTCATTAGTTAGGTGACTCTGGGCAAATCACTTAACCCCAATTGCCTTACACACACAAAAAAAAAAAAAAAAAAGAAAGAAAAAAAAGAAAGAGAAAAGAAAGAATGAAAAGGGTGAATGCATCACCACTGAAGATGAAATTGGAACAATTACTATGGATTATTTTGTTCAATTATGTGCAAGGAAAAACTGCAAATCTGAGTGAAATGGATGAATGTTTACAAAAAATATAAATTGTAAAGATTAACAGAAGAAATAGAATACCAAAATACCATATCTTAGAAAAAGAAATTGAACAAATAATAAATGAGGTCCTTAAGAAAAAATCTCGAGGACCAGATAAATTTACAAGTGAATTCTACCAAACATTTATGGAACAGTTATTTCAAATACTATATATATTTTTTTGAAAAAATAGGTAAAGAATGAGTCCTACCAAATTCCTTTTATGACACAAATGTGGTTTTGATACCTTAAACTATTTAGAAAAAAAACAAAGAAAGAAAAGTAGAGACTAATTTCCTTAACAAAGATTGATGCAACAATTTTATATACCAGCAAGGAGATAATCACAATATATCACAAAGACCATACACTATGCACAGTTAGTTTCATATTACGAGTTTAGGACTGGTTCAATATTAAGAAAATTATCAACATCATTGTCCTATCAATAATAAAAACAACAAAAATCAAATGACTATATCAAAAGATGCATAAAAAGCCTTTTACAAAATATAATACCCATTCCAATTAAAAACACTTGGAAACTTAGAAATCAACAGTCTTTTTTTTTATGGTAAGTACTCTCCATCTAACACCAAGAGCAAGCATTATTTGTAATGAGGATAAACTTGAAGCCTTCCCAAATAAGATCAGTGTGAAGCAAGGACATCCATTATCACCACTATTTTTCAATAATGTACTAAAAAGGAGAACTATAGCAATAAGAAAAGGAAAAGAAATTTTAAAAATTGGTAAAGAGAAAACAAAACTGTCACTCTTTGCACTTGATATGATGGTACACTTGGAGAAACTTAATGGGTCAGCTAAAAAAAAGCTAGTTGAAACAATTAATAATTTCAGCAAAGTTGCAGGATATAAAATAAACCCCACATAAATCATCAGCATTTCTGTATACTACCAACAAAACCCAGAACCAAGAGATAAAAAGAGCTCCATTTAACATAAATGCAGACAATACAAAATACTTTGGAGTCTGCCTGCCAAGACAAACTCTGGGACTATATGGACACAATTACAAAACATTTTTCACACAAAGACAGATGAACAATTAGAGAAATATTATATTGGCTCAACCAATATAACACAAACTATACTTCTCCTGAGTTAACTTATTCATTGTCATTTCAATCAAACTTCCAAAGAATTATTTTATAAAGAGAAACAACAATAACAAAATTTATCTCAAAGAACAAAAGGACAAGAATATAAAGGGACATCAATGAACAAAAGAGGTGAGAGAATGCTGCTTAGCAGTACTAGATTTCAAACTGTATTACAAATTGGTAAGCATCAAAATAATCTGATACCAGCTAAGAAATAGTGGTGGATCAGTGGAATAAATTAGGTACATAATACATAATAGTAAGTGACCATAGCAATCCAGTATTTGATAAACCCAATGATGCAAGGTTTGGGGGTAAGAACTCTCTGACAAAAATTGCTGGAAAAACTTGAAAGCAGTTTGGCAGAAACTAAGCATTGACCAACATCTCAACACATATAAAAAGATACAGTCAAAGTGGATAAATAATTTAGACACAAAGGGTGATGCCAAAAGCAAATTAGTGGAGCATAAAAACTGTACGTGTCAGGTACATGAATAAAGAGTAAGTTTATGACCAAATAAGAAACAGGATCACAGGAAGTAAAATAAATAATTTTGATTACAGGAAATTAAAAGGCTTTTGCACAAATAAAATGAATGTAGCCAAAATTAGAAGGAAAAAAGGAAACAGGGGGGTGAGGGATTGCAGGAACTTTCTCCGATAAAGGCCTCATTTCTTAAATATATAGGCAACTGAGTTAAATTTGTAAGAGTAAGAGTCATTCCCCACTTGGTAAATGGTCAAAGATTATGAATGGTCAGGTTCAAAAGCAGAAATCAATGATATTGATAGTCACATGGAAAAATGCTATAAATCACTACAGATTAGAGAAATGCAAATTAGAATCACTCTAAGATACCATGTCACATCTTTCAGATTAGCTAACATGAAAAAAAAAAAGAACATGACAAATGTTGGAGGGTACATGGAAAAATTGGGACACAAATGCACTGCTGGTGAAGTTGGAGACTAGTCCAACAATTCTGGAGAACAATTTGGAACTATACCCCAAGATCTATAAAACTGAGCATATCCTTTGACCAAGCAGTACCACTTCTAGGTCTCTATCCCAAAGAGACCAAAGAAAAGAGTAAAGAATCTGTTTGTACAAAAATATTTATAGTAGTTTTTTTTGTTTGTTTTGTTTTTAAAAAAAACAATTTAGAGGCATACATTTTGCTCCAAAATTTTTTTTTGTCTAGATCCCCCAAAATTTGGTATATTGTCTCATTGATATCATCTGTAATGTAAATATTTGTCAATCTATGTTTTGTCCTTTGATACATCAATTCTTCAGGATTAAATTATTTAGTATGTAATTAACTTTTAATACCTTTTTGAGCATCCTTTAAACTTAATATTACTCCATTGTGACCAGTAGTGAATGTTGTTGGGATTAAAATCTGTGATAAAGAGAAACTGAGGCAACAAAGTTTCAAGCATGTTCCATTTATTAGCAAGGCTAGCAACTGGGGTTTGAGGCTCTTCAGTAAACAAGGACCTCATGGAGAGTTTATAGAGCTTTCTTATAGCCAATAAAGAGGAACTGTGACAAGCTACAAAATCTTGAGCAACATGTGTGTTTTTCATTCCTGATTGGTCAGCACAGAGGGTGCTAACCACAAATTGTATCAGTTTGCTATAATGTGGACCAAAACATCCTGGAGTATGACCATGGACAAGAATAGGTCGGAAAAGTTTTCTTTTTTTTTAATTTAATATTTTTTCCCCAGTTACATGTAAAAAAAATTTTAACATTCATTTTTTTTTCAAATTCTGAGTTCCAAATTCTCTCCTTTCCTTCCACCCCTCCCCTCATTGAGAAGATAAACAGTGTGATATGGGTTATACATTGCAGTTGTACAAAACATATTTCTAAGTCATATTGTGAAAACAAACAAACAAACAAACAAAAAGTAAAGAAAAAGCATTTGGACTACTGCCTCCCCCAATCTACCCTCCTTTCTATCTAGCCCTTCCCCCCACCTCACCTCTCTTAGCCATTTCCCTTCTTACTTTAATGCATGGTAAGATAGATTTCTCCTTCTTTGAACCAATTGTGATGAGAGAAAGGTTCACACACTCCACCTACTTCCTTTATCTTCCCCTCCACTGTAAAAGCTTTTTCAGGTATCTTTTGTGTCAGATGATTTACCCCATTCTGTCTCTCCCTTTCTCCTCCCAGTTAATTTTTCTTTCTCATCCGTTAATATTAATTTTTTAGACAACCATCCCATCATATTCAACTCACATCCATGCCCTCTGTCTATGTGTATTCCTTCTAATTGCCAAATAATGATAATTTTTTTAGGAGTTATAAGTAGCAATTTTCCTGTATAGGGATACAAACAGTTTAACGTTTTTGAATCCCTTATTATTTCTCTTTCCTGCTTACCTTTTTATTCTTCTCTTAAGTCTTGTATTTGAAAGTCAAATTTCCTATTCAGCTCTGATCTTTTCATCAGGAATGGTTGAAAGTCTTCTATTTCATGAAATACCCATTTTTCCCCCAAAGGATTATACTCAGACTTGCAAGGTAAGTGATTCTTGGTTGTAATCCTAGATCTTTTGCCCTCCAGAATCATCTTCCAAGGTCTCAGATCCTTTCATGTAGTAACTGCTAAGTCATGTGTTATCCTGACTGTGGCTCTATGATATTTGAATTGTTTCTTTTTATCTACTTGCAGTATTTTCTTCTTGACCTGGGAGCTCTAGAATTTGGCTATCATAGTTTTGGGAGTTTCTATTTTAGAATCTATTTTAGGAGGTGATTAGCGGATTCTTTTCATTTCTATTTTCCCCTGGGGTTCTAAAACTTCAGGGCAGGTTTCCTTGATAATTTCTTGAAAAATTATGTCTATGCTCTTTTTCAAATCATGATTTTTAGTTATTACAATAATTCTTAAATTATCTCTCCTGGATCTTTTTTCCAGGTTAGTTGCTTTTCCAATGAGATATTTCATATTTTCTTCTATTTTTTTCTTCCTTTTGATTTTGTTTTATTGTTTATTGATGTCTCACAAAGTCCTTTGCTTCCACTTGCCAAATTCTAATTTTTAAGGAATTATTTTCTTCACTGAGCTTTTGTACCTCCTTTCCATTTGGCTAATTTGACTATTTAAGGAGTTCCTCAGTGAATTTTTTTACCTCTTTTTTTCCATTTGGTCAATTCTCCTTTTCAAAGCATTTTTTTTTCTATTGGACTTCTTACCTCTTTTACCATTTAGCCGATTCTGATTTTTACGTGTTTCTTCAGCCTCCTTTACCAAGCTGTTGACTCTTTTTATGATTTTCTTTCATCACTTTCATTTCTTTTCCCAACTTTTCCTCTACCTCTCTTATTTGATTTTTAAAATCCTTTTTGAGATCTTCCATGGTCTGAGGTCAATTCATATTTTTTTCTTTTAGGCTTTGGATGTAAGAGTTTTGATTTTGTTGTCTTTTTCTGAGTTTGTGTTTTGATCCAAGTATGAGCAATGCAAGAGTTTTGCCTCCAGTAACATCAAAGGGACATCTTTGGACCAGTTTTGTAATATATTTGCTGTGTATGGACTGAAAGGTGCAAGAACTGCTACTGGCACTACTGATTCAGTTACCCCCAAAGCCTGCTGCTTGTTTGCTGGGTGATGGACTATGCTGGACTGTGTTCCATTCTCACCAGTGTGCAACAGATCTTTCCTGTTGACCTTATAAGTTGTCTTGGGATGGAAAATTGTTTTATCTTGTGCTTTTATGGGTTTTACCACTTAAGAATTTATTTGGGGGCATAATTTAAAGTTGCTTAGAAGGATATGGGGAACAACTCCCTGCCTTTTCTTCACCATATTGGCTCTACCCCTGAAGAGTCCCTACTTTCAAGGACATTATATTCTACCAGGAGGAAACAAAACATAAAGAGGATCTGGAAAGTAGGTGGAGGGAAGAAGGAGGAAAAAGATAAAGAGATGGACCAGTTTGGAGGATGAGTGCTAGAAGTGAAGTACATCTAAGACCACTAGTGAAATGGCAGTCTTGACATGGACTATTCAATCTGGGGAGTAAGCCTAGAGGGAAAAATGCCCCAAGTTGAGCATGGCTGCTGCTGCTGAGGTAGAATGTCTAAAAACAGAATTGAATTGGAATGCTTTATAAATAAGTAGTAATTGACATTTAGAAAAAAACTTTAATAACTCCATAATATCAGAGACATGGACTGTCCTGTCTTCCACAAATGTGCCCTGACTACACATGCTCTTGGACGAGCATCCTCACATGGGTAACCTGACCATATGTATTTCCTCCAAATGTTCTCTGTTCCCACTAATAATGTGTATATGTGTAGGATAACAAACTTTAGATTTATGAGGAAAATCATTAATTGACTTTTGTCAATGAACTATGTCCCCTTTCTGACTATTCAAAATTTCTTCATGAGCTATGGTAATAGGGATTTAGTCCACAAAGTACCAAGTACCTCAGGTACCCATCAGCTAGGAGCCCTGCTCTGTGATTGGGGAGGTGAGGAGTTTTCTAGGACTATATTAGGACCAGAAGAAAGCTAGAGTGAACATTAAAGATCATTTAATCCAATATTCTGTTTTGACATGTATGGACAGCTTGGTGAGAACACATGTTGCATTAATAAATTAGGATATGGGGGGGAGGTTGTTCTTTTTTATTTTTTTTAATTTGTTCTCAAACACTTAGTTTTCATTCATTCATATTCTTCTTTCTCCATTTAGCTTTGAACTAAAAAATTAAAATGTTGCTTTCATTTATTAATTCATTTAGAATGCATGCCTATTTATTTCTGATCTGAATTTGTGGTAACTTACCAAATTTAATTTATATAAAACCGGACAACTGAAAAAGAACTTCAAAATTCAGTCAACCAGACCAGAAAAAATGATAGTTGTATGCTATGAAAATTCAATTTCAATAAGTTTACCTACAAGAGTCTTATCACATGTTCTCTCATATTTTCTCAAACCGGCTAAGTTCTAATGATAAGTTATTACTGTGTCATTTCCATCTCTTCCAAAATCAACCATCTCTTCAAAAGAGAGCTATAATAATACACGTCTAAATGTTCTTTCTGCATGGTCTTGTGTGTTTTCTGTTTTTGTTTTGCACGCAAGCAGAATTTCTTTGAAATTATTTATCTTTACTTACATTTCAGGGAATAACACCTGGAAATAAACTCTTAGGAAGCTTTTCAATCACATGCAAATCAAGGCCATTGTTATATGTTTGTTTGGGGTTTTTTGGTTTTTTTGTTTGTTTGTTTTTTTTCCTCAAACAGTGGCCTTAATATAATACTCTCCAAATTATTCAGCTGCATATATTTGGAATCAGCACACTACAAACCTGATTGGGGACCAGTGTTTTGCTCTTTGCTACATTTTCCAGCAAATACTTCCTCAGTTCCATGGGTATTTTTTACTCATCTACATTGTATGGCAAATATTCCTTTACAAACCATCTGTTAAAAAGGTACATAGCTTAATGATCCCCAGCACTATAGTAAAATCAATTAGAGGGAATCACAATCTCAATTTTTTTTCTCCCTTCCTCCATCTGTCTCTCGTCTCTGTTTCTCTTATTCTCTGTCTCATTCTCTGTGTCCCTCTTTCCCACTTACACTTCCTCCCTCTCTCCATTTCTATCTCTCCATTCCTCAACTAAATCATAGCTAAGGTTATATTGAACATACTATACAGAAAAAGCACACATTTGAAAACTTGAGTGCTTGATTTCCTAAATATTTCCTTCTATATTATAGATAAACTAGGAAGAAGTATGTAGATATTTTACTGGTATTATAATCATTTGATTCAATGGAGTGGAGTACTTTATCAAAGAAAAATACAAACAGATGAGAAGATATGTTAGCCATGCAATCTGGAAAGAATAATCAGTAGGCTGTGTCTTCCACTAGTATCTTCATAATGTAAAGTGAAAGCATGAAAGATATGTAACACAGTGGTGTGCTTTTAATGGACTTATGGGAGGACTTGTACAATTGTCTCATGGGATGAAGAATCATAAAAGGAGTAAGCATATTATAGAGTTGACAAACACATTCAGCTAGGTGGTTCAGTGGAAAGAGCACTGGGCCTGGAGTCAGGCAGACTTGAACTCAAATCTAACGTCGCACTTACTAGCCATGTGACCCTGGGCAATTCACTTAATCCCTGTCTACCCCAGTCTCCTCAGCTCTAAAATGGGGACAATAAAATGACCTTCCCACCCCCTCACCTTGTTGTTATGAGGATCAAACAAGATATTTGGGAAGTACTTAACACATTGCTTGACACGTAGTAGGCACTTAAAATTTTTGTTCCCTTTCTTTTTCATCCCTTTCTCCAATATTTTTGAGGATTTTATCTACATTTATCTTTTGCTACTTTATTTTGTTTTATAATTATTCACAGTCATGTTATATGCATATTTACAGAGAAAGTTGTCTGGGACATAGGAGGTTCAGTGACTTACTCAAATTTACTCAGCCAGCAGGGGTCGGGGTAGGACTTGTAAAAAAAAGTTTTTTTTGCTCCAAGTTTGGACCTCTATCATGTTATATGTCACATAGCTCCTGGTAAATTTTAAGTTTTTTGAATGTGGATATGTTTTTTTTTAATCTTTGTTTTTCTAGCCTCTAATACAGTAATATTGAACATAGTATATATAGAACAGGATTTCTTAATCTTTGTGTGTGTTTGTGTGTGTGTGCAGTCCTATGAAGGCTGTGTACTGGTTCACAAATAATGTTTTGTTTTGTTTTGTTTTTTAATGTAAAGGATAGAAGTGAAAGGATTACAAAGAGAATCAATTATATTGAAATAGTCGATTTCATCAACCCCAGGTTAAGAACCACTAACATAGGAGTTTTTGTCAACTCCTTCATTTATAATAGTTTCTTGGCACATCATAGGTGCTTAATAAATGCGAGTTGACTGACTGAGACACTGTACTGACTTTATCAAACTCCAGAACTCTTGAAAACATTATCAATGAAATCTGTTTATTCAAAAGAAATTGGCTGATCATCAACATTTGGAAAACAAAGTGTACAAAAAACAAGTATTTCCCAGATTATGTATGACTTGAAGTTACTATTACTTGTACTGCCTACATCATCCAAATGTGATAGAATAAAGCTGAGGGTATGTAAACCAATTTCTATAAAATGAAGTGCTATAAAAGTCAAGCATGTCTCACAGAGTGATTTATAAATATCAGCTATTTTTATTTTATGTAAAGAAAACTTCATAAAGTTAAGCATTTTTTTTACATTTACTCTCACTGTAGAAATCCTTACTTTAATGAAACTTTGTTTTACAAATATAAGGCTAAGAGTTACAAAATGTTGAATTTGATAATTTTTCTCCTTTTTTCAGCGTTATCCAGCTCTCTTCATAATTTTCATATGCAAACATTTACACGTTATATTCCAAGGCGTGTTGTTTATGTCTCTACCATTTTTAAATTTTAAAAGGAAAACATATGAGATCATTTTGCATTAGAATTATCACAAAACCAAATCATAACTCAGATGCAAGGAAATAGTTCAGGTAAACTAAATTCCATTTTCAGTCTTTTTTTTCTTTTTCTAAGAGATACATTTATGAAATAATTAAAATAAGTCTTTAATAAATTGAGAAATGCTTGCCCCCATTTCCTTATACAGATAATGAAAGAGGGAAATTATTTTCATCAGTTCATCTCCTGTTCATCTCCACCTGAACCCACTGAAACTTCTCAACTAGTAATACGGTTACTATATTTTAGCCCCCAAGAGTAAGTTGTTCACAAAGCATCACAGAAGATGCAGTGTGATGCAGGCCTTGCATGCTGTCTCGACTTCTGCGAACTGACTGGGAAAGCCAAGGAACAGTGATTCAGTGATGCAGACACCCTGGCAGAAGGCCCAGCATTGCCACTTTCTCTGGGCTTGAGTGTCAGTGTGATATTTCAAAGGAAAAAAAAATTACTTTGGCAAGATTATTGATTCATGTCTTTTTGGCCATATTGACATTATACTACTGCCACACATAGGGAAAGATAGCTAGAACAATGGTCTCATAAATAAAGGGTTGAGAATATGCCGTTGTACATCTCCTTTTCTCTCAGGTCTTAGAAAGATTAGTACTTCTTAAGTAGACTATAAATGTTTCAGATGATCTCAAATTGCACAAGACACTAGAAAGAAAGGAAATCCTAACAGCCATGCTGACACCATCTACAACAAAGGGATTGGTGGTAGGGATCAGTATACCTGCATCATCCAGAGTGGAACATATGGATAGTATGACAAATTAATCCAGCAATTATTACATATCTGGCCAGTAATGAGACCCAATGGATTATCACTGAAAAAAAGTGGGATGAATTCATCCTCTTAGAAATATTAATTGCACAGAAAATCATTGCATAGTATGCGGAGGGAGGGGGAGAAGGGAGCTAATGTTTGCTTCACTACATACCAAAAATGTAATAGATAGGTAGTATAATGTAAAGAGGGAAGTGTGTTACCATGAAGGAGCCTGGGCATGGAATCAGAAAACTTATCAGGTAATGTCTCTATCTCTACCTGTGTTACCTTTGGCAAACTGCTTAATTTCTCTAAAATGGGTTTATTGCAAATACTATCAGCTTTATAAGTTTGTTGGAAGAAAAGTACTACAAAACATAGTGTTCTACGTATGTGAATTACTATGTGTTACTTACTATAAGGTCCTTAAATATAGGAGATAAGATGCATACTTTTTTTTTAATCATCATTTCACCCCTGGATTACTACAATAGCCTACTACTGAGCCTGTCTGCCTTAAGTCTCTCCCCACTCCAATCCATCCTCCATTAAGAAACCAAAGTGATTTTTCTAAAATGCAGGTTCCATCATATCACACACACACACACACACACACACACACACACACACACACACAATCAGTAAGCTCCAGTGGCTCCCTATTGGCTCCAGAATCAAATAAAAATGCTCTGTTTGGCATTCAATGACCTTTATGACCTATCCTTTTCCTATCTTTCCAGTCTTCTTATACCTTATCCCCCTACATGTACCCTTAAATCCAAAGACACTGGTCTCCTGGATATTCCGTGAATGAGAGATTTCGTTTCCCAGCTCTGGGCATTTTCTCTGCTTGTCCCCCATTACTGGAACACTCTCCATCCTTCATTCTGCCTACTGAGGACTCCTCCCCCCCCCCAGATTCCTTTATAGTCTCAGTTAAAATCCCACATTCTAAAGGAAATCTTCCCAAATCCCTTTTAACCTTAGTGCCTTCCCTCTGTTAATTATTTCCCATTTATCTTATATTCTCTTTGTACTTAGTTGTTGGCATGTCTCACCCTTTCAATTGGGTTCCTTGAGAGTAGGGGCTGTCTTTGACTCTTTTTATATCCCCAGCACTTAGCACAGTGGCTGACACATTAGGTACTTTATAAATGTTTATTGATTGGTTGTTTGAACTCCAGGGAAGATAAAAATATGGCCTTAGAACAGCTGTCAGCATAGAAAGAGATTAGTAAATATCTGTTTAATGAACGAATGAGTAACATGTTTCAAATTAAGTTCTGATGGTCATATATAGGGACAGGTAACCATCCACACACAAGGACATTTATATGAACATTGAAGGAGGGTGGCTGAGTTATTCTAAATTCAGTATCTGTTGCAGAGCACCAGGTGGCATTCCAAACTGAGCTGCTCTGGCTCACTGCCTCTTTGCCTGTCCTTGCTTGAGTAACTGCTAAATTCCAGTCTTGTGTAGTCTTCTCATAGCCAACTGATTATGTGTTGAACATGGATTTCTTCACACTCCCTGACCTCCTCCACCCAGCTTCTTGCCCTAGAACACTTTTTTTTTTTATTTTTTAGCCCCAGTCACCATAATTGCTAATTTCTGCATTGAAAGGAACCCTTAAACTGAACTTGGAACTATGGCAAATGTTAATTCAGTATGTTACTCTACTGCCACTATAGATAGTAGAATTCATTTGGACAGGATATGCTGGCCTTTGATTCTCCTTTTCCATCAATAACAGTTACATTTTTTTTAAACTAGCTTTCTTTTAAGTACAGAACTGTTGTCTGAATATTGGATTTACAAGTCACAAGCAGGAAGTCTAATGAACAAAGTTGTGCTATCCCCTGCTCAGCTACCCCAGATCTTTTATTCTATAAGCATCCTTGACACGGTAGTTAAATATTGCTTTGAAAAAAAGGAATATGAATATTAGAAGTATTAATTCAAAAAGCTCATACAACTAGTATCTGTCCATACATTTATTTATTTTTTAGTTCAAGGAAAACACAGTTTCAGAATGAAAATATCAAAAGCATTTATGTGATTTCACAAGGACCCCTAAGTGTTTTCTAAACAAACTTATGATGATAATGTGTTTAACATGACTTTTTTTGTAGTAATGCAAAAAGAGCTTTAAAATATGTCCTAGCCAACTTAGAGATAACTTTTTGTCATTTGATTCTACTAACTGAGGTAAATATAATATTAACTAAAATATTTTTTAAATAGAAGAATTCCCTAAAAAATTTCACTAAAAATTTCTTCTGTGTTACAGCTTTCAAAGAAGCTTCACTTGCAACATTTGATTGAATCCTCACAACTATGTTAGCTGCTGGAATTATTATTATCTCCATTTCACAGACAAGGAAATTAAAACATAGGTA
This sequence comes from Vombatus ursinus, assembly GCF_900497805.2. NCBI lineage: Eukaryota > Metazoa > Chordata > Mammalia > Diprotodontia > Vombatidae > Vombatus > Vombatus ursinus. The sequence continues at coordinate 40,982,620 of NW_020954596.1, read as the reverse complement.
TTAATAGTTTCCCCTAAGGTCACACAGAGAGTAAGGAATGGAATTTGGATTCAAATCTAGATCTTCCCACTTCGAATCTGTGTTCTTTTTCATAGTACCCACTGTCTTCATATAGTCTATAGATAGATTTTTACTCCCTTATCCTACCAAAATGTGCTATCTACTTACTCTCATTTTATAAGAACAGGGCCATAATTTTCTTTAGGTTCTTTCACAATGAAAAATTCATTAGAAATGGTCTATAAATATGCACATATGTATGTATGTATATATGTACACACATATGTTTGTATGTGTACACATATATACATACACAGTTACATACATACTTACTATTGATCTGAAAGTTCATTAAAGAGGCAACTAGGTGATAAGTAAATTCATATTGTTTATTCCCTTAAGTTAGTGATATGTACATGGAGCCAGATCTTTTCTTTAACTCTGATTGACTCAAGCAATTTTAGGAGGACATTTAAACCCTGACTCAGGGTGTCTGTGTTACTATATATATGTGTATATATATATATATATGTGTGTGTGTGTGTGTGTGTGTGTGTGTGTGTGTGTGTATGTATACATATATATGTGTGTGTATATGTGTGTATATATATATGTTATATATATATATATATTTCCTCTGTATGTTTTTTAACATATAGCATGGGAAAGAAAGTTTCTTAATTGAATAGGTTGTAAATACAATAAAATAGGAGAACGTCAAAGTGTCAATTGAAATTATAGATCCAGTGTATCTGTGTTTCCCCTGCATAATATATTCCACAGGATACCAAGATAAGAAAAGCCCCATTATTCAAGAAAGTGTCTGGTCCCAGGTATCCTGTCCTATCCAGTATCACAAACAGGAAGTATGCTAGTCAGTTTCATTTGGTCCTGTTGTTGCTGACACAGTTCAAATTGAGTTCAAATCTAACTTCAGACATTTACTAGCTATGTGACCCTGGACAAGTCACTTAACCCTGTTTGTCTCAGTTTTGTCATCTGTAAAGTGAGATGGAGAAGGAAATGGCAAACTGCTCCAGTATATCTACCAAGAAAACTCCAAATGTATTTACAGAGACTCAGGACTGAAACACGAATGAACAAAAAACACATAGCTATTAAGGGAAGGGAAGGAGTGTGTGTGTGTGTGTGTGTGTGTGTGTGTGTGTTTACATATATGCAGTTGTGCTTTGAATATAGTTGAACAGACAAATGGCTTTCATAAGTCTTTTGTTTTCCCCCCTGAGGCAAAAGACTAAAATATAACCTTGCATTTTGTATTGTGATACATTTGGCACACATAACACATACAGAAATATTGAACTTCTTAGTGGTCTATTTGAACACAAGGCACTAAGCATTAAAAACTATCCATTTACTAGTTCTCTGTGCACAGAATGCCAATTCATGAAAATGGTAGCTTCACATGGATCAAGAGACTACCCTAAGTGCCTACTTACAATGATAAAAGTACATCTGGAGGACTGCTATAGCAGAAGATTGCTAAATAGAATCTCCTACAGAAATATCTTAAAAGCATGGTTGATTTTTATCAATATTGTGTCTACATAACTGAGTCCCTAGGCTGTTAACATGTCAGGGGTGCTTAGAGAAAAGATCAACTTTAAAAAAAGAGAGAAAGGAAGATACCCCTCTCCATTTTACCATAAGAGAAGTCATAGCTACCATTATCTATTTTGTTTAAATGCACAAATTCTGATACATGTTATAACTAACCTTCTAAATTAGAATTTAGTATAAAATGAGCTTGCTCTACATGATCACATTTCTCATATATCTTATAGGTTTGTTATGAGGAAAATACTTAGTAAAACATCAAGAGTTTTTATATATATATATCTAAACAGCTTTATTAACATTTATCATTATCAGTGTATTTCTATAGGATATTAGTATATCACTAAACTATACAATGGGGTACATTTGTTGTTGTTCAAGCACAATGACTGCCTAGCTTTACTTAAAAGATTTCTTAGGGTGCCCCCTTTGTTAAAGCTATGATGTTCTAGAGGATTTTCAAATATTCCAATGGATATGTCATTTCAAGAATAGGGAGTTAGTTGGTTCAGTGGATAGAGTGTATGGCCTGCAGCCAGGAAGACTATTCTTCTTGAGTTAAAATCTGGCCTCAGATACTTACTAGCTGTGTGACCCTGGACAAGTCATTTAACCCTGTGTGCCTTTAAAATGAGCTAGAGAAGGAAAAACACTCCAGTATCTTTGCCAAGAAAACCCCAAATGAGTTCATGATAAGTCTGACACAACTAAAATGACTGAACAATAGGAATATAAACCTCCAATAATTTATAACAAAATCCATTTTCTAGAGAAGATACATCCAACATGCCAGAGGCCTTTTTCAAATTGGTAGAAAACAATAGAGCACATGGGCTATCTACCAGTTGTCTTTTTTTTTTCTTGCTATTCATGAGACCAAGGAATTTTTTTTCCTGTTTACATGTTTCTCTAATAACATCATTTGTACCACTTCCTCTGTAGAAGTCTTTACTGGTAATGAATGAAAGTATGATCATACTCACCCATTACCTCTCCATTGTCTTTTGCATGATCCCAATTCTTCAGAGAATCTCCTATTGTATGACTAGCCATAATACACCAATACAGCAAATAGAGTGGTGCTAAAAATCATAAGGAGAGAAAGATAAAAAATAAATATTCCTCCATGAAATAACCAAATTCACTTAACTGCCCTTTGTCTCAGTTTCTTCATCTGCAAAAAGAGGATAATAATAGCACTTGCTTCCCAGGGTTGTTGTGCAGAGCAAATGAGATAATAATTTTAAAGCCCTTAGCACAATACATGTCATATAGTAAGTGCTATATAAATACAAGCTATTACCGCAGTTGTTGTTACTGTATTATTATTACTTAAATTAGTTACGTATTACGTTTCACCATAAAATTTCCAAATTTTTCTTGAGTGACTATTTGGCCTTGAGTCATGGAATAACAGAACTCCAAATAATTAAACTTGAGGGTCACCTGACAGGCCATTGTGCCGGTCGCGCTGTGCACTCTCCTTCTAACAGGAGCAGGCTGCCAAGGTCATACTTACCAGTCTTCGGAGCCCACCCGGATAAACACAGAGACGAGCCGATCAGGAGGTGCAAACACTCGAGCTTTATTCAGAGGCCATCACAGCAAGGCCAAGCAGGAAAGCAAGAGCAGGAGCAAGAGAGAGCAAGCTCCGACCCCTACTGCCCCTATATACCTTCCTAGCCCCTCCTCCTCAGCCCGCCTACCAGTGAATGATTGTAGGATCAGATACTGGAAGGGGATGTCTGGGGTTAGCACTGCACCAAGGGAGAGGACGTGACACAGGAAGCTAGGCCCGGATACTGGAAGGAGACGTCTGGGGTTAGCGCTGCACCTAGGGATAGGACTAGACAAAGGGAGCTTGTTCTCTGCCATCCCACTCCCACGTGGCACAGCCCCCTGCCTCAGGAGCACATGCTCCGGCTACTTCCCCGTATCCTGTTCCTACCCCAGTTCACCACAACTCCACATGGCACAGCCCCCTGCCTTGGGAGCATGAGCTCCGGTTACTTCCTAATATCTTGTCCCTGCCCCATCTTGCCACAACCCCCACGTGGCACGTAGCCAACATCAGACAATCCCTCACAGGCCATAGAAAGAGATATGCTAAACATAAGGCGTCTACAATATATTTTCACTGAGAAATTATTTGAGAGAAGTTACATGAAGGCATTATCAGAGGAATGTAGGATCAGAAGAGGATATAGGATTAGTTATGATTTTATTATGTGCCTGTGCTATAGAAAGGTCTCCATCAAATTGAATGAATCCCATGAGAAAAGTTTTTATGTGATTAAAATCAATGTTGCCTGAGTTAAAAACAGAAGCAGTTAATTGATGATGGTGGTGGGGAAAACTTTGCAGTAAATTTTTCTATTAAAGGTATGATACCCCAAGACATATATGGACTTGATACAAATATCCAACACATTAGCCATTCCCCATTCCCGATTCTTTCTCTTTTGGTCACATCAACTTCAATGTGTTCAACTGACGTCCCTAAACAAACCATCTCAAAATCTATCTTTAGTCCTAATAGCTCTCCTGATCTCTAGTTTCATATTACCAGTCATCTATTGGATAACTACACCAGGATGCCCCACAAGCATTCAAACTCAACTTTTTCAATTTGGAATACAATTACCCTTCAACATTGTGATTTTCCCCATCACAGTCACATAAATTAAATGGGAATTTGGGGGGAGTTTTGCAGAAGTTGCAGATGACAGGCAAAGGCCAGTAGATGACACAGAGCCTATGACCAAATAATTAACCCAGATTTTTAAATAAGGTACCATAAACATCCCAATAAAAAAATGAAAAAAAAAAATCAAGACTTCTCCAGTAAAAAAGGAGGGCCAAAAAAATTTTATGTGGATTTTCCAGATTGTGGGGATGCTCTGCTCCTAGTGCCATGCTGGAAGGGATTACTATACATTGTAAACCCCTATCTCACCCCCACCCTCAAACCAGCAGCTAGGTGGTACAGTGAATGGTGCACTGAGCTTGAAAGTTTTTATTTGCAATTTATGAGGAATGTTTTTAATCAGATAACTATCTACCTGAGGCAGGCCACTTAAGGGCAAGGGGAGCTTTCATAGAGGGAAGGAACAGGGTAATCTTGAAAAAGGAGTGAAGAAGGGGAAAGACTGCCTGAGTGAGGTGCTATGGTGGGCATTTCAGAAGGCAAAAGAGTAGTCAAATGACTGGGTAAAGAAGGTAAAAAGATGTGGGTTGTTATTTGTCCTTCATTCTCAAAATGGACCATGACATCAGGAAGGTGATACCATGACTTGGAAGTGAATTGGATTTAAGTGAGGGAGGGCTGTGCAAAATCACCAGCTTCACTCTTTCCTCTAGAGCCATCTGGCTCTGGTGGCAAGATATAGATCAGGATAACTGGAGATGGCCAGATTCAGTGGGAGAACTTGGCCTTTTTAAGTTAAGGTCTTTCCTAGGTCTCAGTTTGATTGAGTCAACACCCATTCCATGATTAAGGCTAGGTAAGAAATGGGACCAAAAAATAGCCTCTTTTACTTAGTCAAAAAAAAAATCTATCTGGGAGGGGAAGACCATCAGGGTTTCTGGCCAAAACAGAATCACAGCTTCTTCCTTCCTTCCTTCTTACCTTTTTTCCTTCCTTCCTTCCTTCCTTCCTTCCTTCCTTCCTTCCTTCCTTC
>NW_020954596.1:40910143-40977352 GCF_900497805.2 Vombatus ursinus | reverse complement strand
CCTTCCTTCCTTCCTTCCTTCCTTCCTTCCTTCCTTCCTTCCTTCCTCTCTCTCCCTCCTATCCCTCAGTCCTCATCCTCTTATTTATGGGTATTCTGCCTAAAGGAGTGCAAAAAGAGGTGAAAGACTAGTATTGAAGACAAGTAGATGAGTCAAAATCCAAAAGACAAATGCTGCTTATTTTGCATTTTTGCCCAGGGCCTTAGTAGTAGCAACTGCCTACATACCAATGAAAATCATCCTACATTCCCTATTTTGCTAACTCTTCTATTATTACAGCTGGGTGGGACTACCCCAGAGGATGATTGAGTATTTATCCAGGAGCCTCCAGGGAAACTGCCATATTTAACCTTTTTACACTGAGCCCTCTGGCTCCTGACCCTGCATCAGATGAATTTGCTCAGCTTACTCTAAAGAGGTAGCTGGATCCTGCCAGCTGCCTGGATTTAAGCCCATGTTTTAAATTGGAGATCATGCTTACATAGGGCACAGCAAAATAAATGTCTATAAATTCAAAAAGCTACTGAACAAAATACAAATAGAATTTCATGTCAAAATCCCCATGGACCATTTTATCTTATTTCCCCTCCTCCAGAGTTTATACCTGGATTAAGGAGATTATACCTTTCAACATTGACAAGATGATGTCTCACTGTTTTGTGGAAGCTCAGCTATATTACTTAAAGGCAAAGATACTATAAAGCCACACAACTACTGTATGAAGCTCATACAGTACACATGGATTGCTTGACCTAAGACTTTAGAATATACTCTTCATATTTTTTGATAAATAAACTGAAACAGAGACTAATTGAATCTATCCCATCATGGCCTGCAACCTTAAGAGCATAGTACATGACATATACCTCCAAAATCAGATTTTTTAAATGTCACTATTATTTTCTGTTTAAAAAAAAAACAAAACTGTGATACTATTTGGAAATCTCAACCTACCTGAATACATATGCATGCATACATACACGGAATCGCTCTTCTCTCTCTCTCTCTCTCTCTCTCTCTCTCTCTCTCTCTCTCTTTATATATATATATGTATATTTAGCCATACACACACACACACCAAGAAAATTTTCCATCCTAGAAGTATGCAAATATGTAAACGATAATAATATATTTCTAGTTACAGGAGGTACATATCATTTAAAAGAAGTGAGATGTTAAAAAACTAAGGGAATTTCTTCAGTATAATCTAATTCATTACTCACTAAAAAATGCTGAATGAAGGATGGAAATGTCAAATTTGCCACTATGAGTAAATAAAGGACCAAGTATATTGGGGGAGGGAGTTGAATTGCCTAAGGAAAGGGGTTTGGCATTTGACAGAGAGTTAGGGTGTTAGTTATTGCTGTAATGGAAGGTAAAGAAGAGGTAGTGAGAGGAATCTACATACCAATCTACTAAGAAAATATACTTCAAAGAGAAATATTGTAGCAATAAGAGTAGGTAACATTCTAGATTAAAAGTATAAACTAGATGAAACTCAAGTAAGAAAAATTTATATTTAGTGATGTAACCACTTTCTAAGTTGTTCTTTTCATTAGCCAAAAATCAAACCTGGTAAAGGCTATTTTTTTTTTAATCTCCTATTACCTTGTTATGAAATTTCCCATTTTCAACTTTCTCAAGTTTTGCTTTTTTTTAAATTTAGAATGAATTCTAGTTGATATTTTGACCAACAGAGAAGTTTACAATTTAATGAATATGGCATTTCCCAAGCCAAATGACAATGAGAGCTTCTAATGTCCTATTTTCTACATAAGGAAAAATATACATACATACATACATAGATACATACATACATATACAAATACACATATGCATTTCTCCTCCCAGGTAATTTAAGTGTTTACTAGAATTGTTTTATAGAATTCAATATAATTTCAGGTGACTCTATTCTCCATAACATATTACCTAACCTTAATGCCCAATTGAATTAGAAATTTTCTCCCCCTTTTTATACAAGAGATTACTCATATGTAAATAAAAGAGTTGAACTAGATGACCTCTGTGGTCCTTTACAACTCTATATCTATGCTCCTATCTAGATATTTATTGGTATTTTGGTCACTGATTCAGATTAATCTCTTCATTTAACCTCATTCGATAGTGGGGTAATAACTCTAAATCCTCATATTGGAAGACCTTAAAAAAAAATCTCACTAAGCCTAGGCGTCTTCAACCTACAAGACAGTTAGTTAATTACTAATTTGATCCCTTCTAATGGAAAGGAAACTTCCCCACCCAATCAATCATCTAGAGTAATCATGGAATAAATGGCCTTTTGCAGAAATCAGGGAGCGTATCCTCCCCCTGTTTCTGATGAAGTATGTAAGACTTTATAATAGAATTGAAATGCTTGGTTAATTGTCATTAGTTTTATAAGGAAAATGGTCTCCTTTCTTCTTCATTAAGGGGGCAAATCAAAGTTATTTGGAGTCATTTTATAGACAACTAATACATGGATAACTTTCTAGTTTTCTTGAATCAAAAAATTTACGTTATATAACATATTGAATATAATGTTATTAATAGGATGGATGATATTTAATTACTTTATTACCAGAATCTACTCCTTCTTCCTATACTTTTAATCAAATATACTTTTCTCAAGTCAGAGTAAGAAATGAAATAAAATTCTATAGATATGTAAAAATTGTCAATCTTGAACTGAAATATTGCTTCAGTTCATTACAATAAGGTTTGTCTTACATGTAACTATTATCCTTTAACTATCAAATGAAAGAATTATAATGAAGGAATTCTGAATTTAAAGTTTTGTTGTTGTTTTTGTTGGTTTTTTTTTTTTGTCTACTATTCTTTCAGGGTAGGAACTGTCTTGTTGTAGTGTGTGTGTGTGTGTGTGTGTGTGTGTATAAAATATAGGTGCTAATAAAAGGTGATAAAATAGGCAACTATTTTGCCTAGGTAGGTCCTCTACCAACGACCACCTTGGATTAAATTTCAGATAGATAAATAGACAGATATATAAATACACACATATATATGTAACCAACATATAGGATGTAACTATAACCAACAATAGGATGTATATTCTATATGCAATAATTTTTAAGGTAAGACCTTCTAGAATATTCAAATATAAAGACAAAATATTAATAGTTAATGAATTAGAGCAAGTAAAAAATGTGAACTGCACACAGCCTTTCATCTTTCTGCCTAGCATCAGGTAATTTTCTCTTATTCCTTCAGTTGTACAGCAATGCCTAAACTACCCATAGTGTTTTGCAGTAATGCTAATCTTCTAGAAACACAAAAGCAAAATAACAGGCTAAAAATCTAGTAGGCATAGAATTCTGACCCAAGGCTAGGATAAAAACAATGAAAAAAAAAAGTATGTTAGCAACAAACAGAGTATAAGGTCACATAATGGACTATAGGAGAAAATAGAGGATAAGCAGACTATGATGAGATTATAGAGACAGATGATAACCAAGCAAATGGGTTCAGCCTATAGGTAAAAGGTAGTTTTGGAATGTGTGTATTGTTCAAGGAGGACTAGCACCTTTGATGTGAAAACTTGCCAAGCCCTTTTCAGGGCTGTTCATCCAACTTTGGTGTCTACTGGTACTTAACTCTCACCTATGGCTCCAAGAAGCTGTGGCAAGCACAAGAGCCACACCTCAGTAAACAGTCTTGGCAGACAGGCTAAACCATGTTGAGGGTAATGACAGGCCTTAAACTTATTGGTGAGTTAAGGGGGTGTCTACCCCAAGCATGTAAAGATTTCCCCTAATGGAATGAGTAGATGAGAACAATTTGTTCCAATGGCCATGAAGCAGGCACTGTGGAGAGCCTAGACAATGAAGATGCCAAGGTCATCCACTACATCCCAGGCCATTCCTAGTTGTCCTGACTTTTATCTTGCCACTGAACTTCAATGACCCTGGAAGAAAGAGTGAGCTTGATAATTTTGTGCAGCTGTGCCTCACTTAAATTCAATTCACAAGCCAATCAAGACCTCACCCCACGATGTCATCAGTCCTCTTCAAAAACTAAGGAAAAACAATAACAACAGGTAGTCTTAAAAGACTTTCTAATACATGTGTTTCTGAAATAGCTAGTGCTTAGAATGAATATGATTACACACTATAGATAATTTTTTAAAGAACGAAGATTAAATACATATTACTGCTTGTAATTTGTGCTGCACTCCTGTCAAAGTAATCTTGTTCCTACAAGTTCTAGAATAATATTTTTAATGGTTTTATTAAAGGTGGTCTTGTGTCACTTTTAGGAGATTGAGGTAGTAAATAAAAAAGTGAGACCACGTTATAGCCAAAGTGAATGAAGTATCCATTGGCCCAACCTCAGGCACTGCAAGCACATCTTGTGTTCTGCCTTAGTAAATGATGACAGCATACTTCAATGGCCTCAGGTTAATTCATAATGTTTTACTGAGATTCAGGATGAGAACTCTGTGCCATTCTGTCCAGGATATATAACACAGTAGTTATGCTGTGAGTTCAATGATAGGTGGATTTTTTTGAATGACAATGAGGAAATAAAACTATCTCTGTTTGCAGATGATATGATGGTATACTTAAAGAACCCTAGAGAATGAACTGAAAAAAAAATTGAAATAATTAACAACTTTAGCAAAGTTGCAGGATATAAGATAAACCCACATAAATCATCAACATTTCTTTACATGACCAACAAAGCCCAGCAGCAAGAGATAGAAAGAGAAATTCCATTTAAAATAACTAAACGTTATAGAGTTCTGCGGAATCTGCCTGCCAAGCCCACCAACTATATGAACACAACTACAAAACACTTTTCACAAAAATGAAGTCAGATCTAAGCAATTGTAATAACATCAATTGCTCACAGGTAGGCCAAGACAATATTTACATGTATATATATTAAATATACGTATACATATATATATATATATAATATATAATTCTGCCTAAACTAATTTACTTATTCAATGTCATACCAAACTACCAAAGATGTATTTGATACAGCTAGAAAAAATAACGACAAAAATCATCTGGAAGAATAAAATATAAAGAATATCAGGGGAATTAATGGGAAAAAAATACAAAGGAAGGTGGCCTAGCAACACCAGATCTCAAGCTATATTATAAAACAGTAGTCATCAAAACTATCTGTTACTGGCTAAGAAATAAAGTGGTGGATCAGAGAAGAAACAGAGATCAATGACCATAATAACGTATTGGTTGATAAACCCAAAGACCCAAGCTTTTAGGATAAGAACTCACTATTTGACAAAAACTTCTGGGAAAAGTGGAAAAAATGGACACAACCTAGGTATAGACCTACATCACACACCATATACAAAGATAAGGTCAAAATGGATGCATGATTTAGACATAAAGGGTGAGACCATAAACAATTTAGAAGAACAAGGAATAGTCTACCTGCCAGATCTATGGGGAAGGGAAGAATTCATGACCAAACAAGAGCTAGAGAGCATTATGAAATGTACAAATAAAATCAATGCAACCAAGATTAGAAAGAAAAGCAGAAAGCTAGGAAACAATATTTACAGCAAGTGTCTCTGGTAAAGGTCTCATTTCTCAATTATATAGAGAAGTGAGTGAAACTTACAAGAATACAAGGCATCCCCTAATTGATAAGTGGTCAAGGAATATGAACAGGCAGTTTTCAGATAAAGAAATCAAAACTATCTATAGGGATATGAAGGAGTGCTCTAAATCACTTTTGATTAGAGAAATTAAATTAAATAAAAACAACTCTGAAGTACTTACTACCTCACAACTCTCTGATTGGCTAATATGACAAAAAAAGAAAAATGATAAATGTTGGAGAAGGTGTGGGAAAATTGGGACACGAATGCACCATTGGTGAATTTGTATGCTAATTCAACCACTCTGGAGAGCAATTTGGACCTATGCCCAAATGGCAACCAAACTGTGCATACCCTTTGGTTAAGCAATACAGCTACTAGGTCTGTATCCCAAAGAGATCATAAAAAAGGAATAAAGGACCTACATGTATATTTATAGCAGCCCTTTTTGTGGTAGTAAAGTATTGAAAATTAAGGCGATGCCCATCAATTGGAGAATGGCTGAACTGTGTTATATGAATGCAATGTAATACTATTGTGCAATAAGAAATGATGAACAGGGAGATTCAGAAAAAACCTGGAAAGACTTGTATGAACTGATGCAAGGTGAAATGAGCAGAACCAGGACAACATTGTATACAGTATTGGCAACATTGAGTGATGATCAAGTATGAATGATTCAGCTCTTCTCAGCAACATGATCCAAGAGTAGTACAAACGACTCACCGAGGAAAATGCTATCTACATCCAGATAAAAAAAAACTGATGGACTCTGAATGCAGATTGAAGCATATTTTTTTTAACTTTCTTTTTCATGTTTTTTTCTTTTGATTTATTTCTTCTTTCACAACTCTGACTAATATGGAAATATGTTTTATATGATGTCACACGTATAATCTATATCAAATTTCCTACCATTTTCAGAAGAGGGGAAGAAGGAAGGAGGGAGAAACATTTGGAACTCAAAATCTTGTAAAAACAAATGTTAAAAATTGCCTTTATATGTAATTTGGAAAAAATAAAATACCATTAAAAATGTAAAAGAAAAAAATTAAATAAAACATTAGTTAGGAAAGGGGTGGGGAACCTGTGGCTTCAAGGCCACATGTGGCCCTCTAGGTCCTCAAATGCAGTCCTTTGACTGAATCCAAACTTCATAGAACAAACCTTCTTAATAAATGTATTTGTTCAGTAAAACCTGGACTGAGCCAAAAGGCCACACCCAAGGACCTAGAAGGCCATATGTAGCCTCAAGGTCATAGGTTCCCCACCCCTGAGTTAGGAGATTTGTTATAATAAGGAAATTGATGCCTTATTTTTTTAAGTGCAGGAAATGTTGTTGCTGTTTTTCGGTAGTCTGACTCTTTGTGATTCCATGGACCACGCAATAACAATGCTGTCTATGAGATTTTCTTGGCAAAGGTATTGGAGTGGTTTGCTATTTCCTTCTCCACTGCAGTCAGGAAAACAGGTTAAGTGACTTGCCCAGGGTTAGATAGATAGTAAATATCTAAGGCCAGATTTGAATTTAGGTCTCCCTGTCTCCAGACCTAGTGTTCTACCCACTGAACTGCCTATCTGCCTCCAAAGTTAAATGACTTGCCTAGACAGTATCTGAGAAAGGATTTGAACCTTGATGTTGCAAATTTCAAATCCAGTGCTCTTAGTCACTATTCTACCTTGCTGCCTCTGCAGAAAATGTAGTCCTTATTTAAGCTGTTTTAGAAAACCACTAAGTCCAACTATGACACCACATAATGGCATTAAGCTGACAAAGAGCTTGTAGGAATTCCTAGAGCAAACTTTGATGAATTCTACCATCATGCTGAAAAGGCTTTCAATAAGATCTTTAATAAGAGATTACATATTTTTTCTGAGTATTAGCCTACCTCAATATGAAGATTTTCAACACAAGTAGGCCAATGATTTAGCATAAATTTCTTTGGCCATAGCAATACACAAAATAAAGAAAAAAGACCCTCAATCCTATTTGATTCCATTCTATTGTTCCAGTGCAAGTTGTGGAATGAAGTAAAGGTGAGAAAGGATACTAAGAAACTAAAGGTTTGTTGACCTCTATAAAAATTAAGATAGAAACTTCAATCCCACAAAAATGAAAGCCTGTATCAGTTGCCCATTTACAACAATGGAGCAGTCTCCTTACTGAGTTCATAAATTTACTTGTGTATTGAATATTGAATGTATTCATTCAGTCTTCTATAAGAAGTTACAACCTTTTAAATCCAGTGGCACCAACATTTTATTATACTGATTATCACAACTTCATCAAGTTGCAATATACTTACACATGTATGCAAAGTAAACACAGTGGTAGTCAAAATAGTTGTCCTAAGATTTTTATACATTTTCCTTTCTTTGTGAAGTAAATGAGCAAATTAATTGATGACATACTGCCAAAGAGTGATGCCATTATTATTTATTTTATCTGAGTACATTATCTTCTGTGTAAGATAAAACAATCAAAAACTTCAATCAAGTATACTAGGTATTTGTTGTGAATCATGTAACTGTAGAGTTAAAATATAAGGATCTGTCAGTGGCTTCAATAAAATAATTCCTAAAGAGTACATTACTTGGACAAGATTGTAAAGGTAAATATATATTCCCTCAAAATACTATCAAGGTATAATAATTTGTACCTTGTTTTACTGTTTTGCATACATTTAAACTGATAAATGTAAACTGACACTTAAAATAAAATAAAGACAATACACACATGTTTGAACATAGCTGTAAGTGGGTGGATTTCACTAAGTGAAAATACAAAGTCAAATTTCATGAAATTTATAAATATTTATTCCCAAGATAGCTACCTGAAATATGTTTTAGCTTAGATTTTCTGAGTGCTTTCCTACTAAAATCAAAATTATTTAGAAACATTTTGTTTCTGTTATACTTCTATGTGTCTGACATATTCTAGTATATTTATATATGTGTGTGTGTGTGTGTGTCTGTGTGTCTGTGTATGTGTGTCTGTGTGTATAAATGAAATTGGGAATCATATATATAATTATGTATGCATCACAGTATGCAGTAGAGACTTAATAAATGCTGATTAAATTATGTGTGTAGACCAATTTTTATAATCAATTTTATACATATACATGAAATGATATCCAGGTGATGTATTAGAGAGAGCTCTAGATTCATTTAGGAAACCTAAGTTCAAATCCAGTTTCTGACATTTAGCTGTATAATGCTAGGCAGCTCACATAATCTCTGAAGCTTCAGTTTTCTGTAAAACGGGGATAATAATATCATGTACCTTACTGAGTTGTGAGGATTCAATGAAATTATATATGTAATATGAATTACAAAACTTAATGTCATATAAATTGCTACCACCACTACTATTACTACTCTACTCCTACTACTCCTACTACACCTCATAAATACATGTGTTTTTAAAGAACTAATGTTATGCTTTACCACAGTACCCAGAATATTCTACAGCCATACCTGGTGAACACAAACCCTGGCAGGTCCTAAAAGACAAAAAACTTAATATAGGTTTCTGATGAAGTCTAATTAAGTTTGTAGAAGTTTGTGATCAGGATTGTCATAAATGGATTGATTTTTTTAGCCATTGACTTTCTTGAAAGTTTTGTATGTTCAGGAAGTTAAGAAGTCACACAAAAATGGCAGTCATGAAGTGGTTGGGTTCTGCATCACTTGAGGTAGTAGCCACCTTGATGAAATCAAGTAGCCACATTGATGAAATCAGAAATAAATGGTGTATGGGGCTGTTATACGGTATATGTGATTTTAAATTTGCTCATGCAACTTCTAGAAAGTTAGATACTCATCTATTCCAGGGCAAAGCACTTAGCCAAGTTTTTCCAACATGTTCCTCCAAAAAATCTTTAAAATAAAACCTCAGATCAGATTCAGGAGTGGCAGATCAGGGTGAGAAATACTTCCAGCTCAAGACAACTTAAGAAGTGAAAAAAAAAGAGATCTATGACATGGGGGTGGAGACTGGCCCAGGGCCCACATGGATGAAATACAGGTGTTAGAACTAGGTGGTGAAAAAGCCCTCAAGCCAGAGAGAGGAAGGGGACCAGGCAACTGGTCAGAAACAGATGATAGGGGAATCCTGTGCCAGCAATGAACACAGGACTGGAAGCTGTTTGGGAGCTCTTTTACCTATATTAACTTCTTAGTCACAGGTCAAAGGCAGAGAGGAATTTTTCAAGTCAAGAGAGATGAGGGGCACTAAGGAGTAGTATCACTTCCATGCCCAAGGGATCAGGGACCCTGGGTATCATTTTTTGTTCAAAGAGAGCAAAGGCCCTGAGGGGCACTATTGATTGCAATTCAAAGGGTAAGGACCAGAATGCAGATCAAAGAACAGTGACCACACTCCTACACAGATTATATCACATTAGAAGTACCGAAAGCTTTTGATTCCCAGAACTATCTCTGAAAATCATAGTGTGAAAAATTCTGAAGTTTGTCCACCCCCAAAACAAACAAAAAAAAACCACACTGGAATAGAGTTCAACTTTAACATAAAGTTCAAAAACAAGAAATATAGTGGGAAAATGAACAAAAACAACAACAAAAAGAACCTGACTATAAAAATCTGTTAGGGTGACAGGGAAGATTAAGATACAAACTCAGAAGAAAACAATGAGGTCAAAACAGCTACAAGCAAAGCCTCAAGGCAGGGTGGAGGGAGGGTATGTGAATTAGAACAAGCCCAACAAGAATTCCAGAAAAGCTAAAAACTTATTTGAAAATCAAATAGGAGTAAAAGAGGGAATTTCTCAGAAGCCAAGATGGCAATAAATCATGATAACCCTGCCATATTCAGCTCCAAACAACCATAAAATAGTGCCCCAAAACAAATCCTAGAATATCAGAACCAGCAAAAGTTGGTGAAACAATCTTTTAGCCCAAGAAATTTGGAAGATTGGCTAGAAAGGTCTGTCTCATTTGGGCAAAAGGGAAATGAAATCCAAAACTGGAAGTGTCCCAGCAAGCTAACAGCAAGCCCCATTTCAGCAAACCAGTGTGAGATCCTGAGCCCCAGTGTGGTGAAGTAGGCAAATGCCAACACCCGGATCCCCTCTCTACATGCCTCAGTATAGCCAGGGGAACAGACAAACTCCAGCTGTGAAAACCACCACATGCTTCAGCACAGCCCTAGGGAAACAGGTAGACTCCAACCACTCGGTCCCTGAGCAAACAGGCAGCTACCAATGCTGGGCCCCCTCTACATGCTTCAGCACAGCTTCAGGTAAACAGGCAGCCTCCAGCAGCCAGAACATCATATGCTCCATTGTAGCCCTCAAGACATGCAGAAATAACCCACTGGCCTCAGCACATACCAGCACTAGGACCCCAGCTCAACACTAGGTAAGTTGACAGATCCCTATGACCTCCACTAGTGCCAGTCAACCCCAACACCACCCCCTCAGCCCAGCACCAGACACAAGGATCTCCCATGGGCCCCAGGGCAACACCAGTGCAGCACCAAGAAAATAGCTAGAGCTTATAGCCCCTGGCAAAAGAAGCTTGAGACAGTACCCCTTCCACCCCAGGAGCAGAGTCCAAATTTAAAAGAAAGGAAAAAGGCCAAAAAAAAGATCAGCAAAAAAACAACAACAACAACAAAAGAATCTGGCCACAGAAAGTTATTATGATGACAGTGATGATTAAAACACAAACTCAGAAGAGGATAGCAATGTCATAGCAATAATGGGCAAAACCCCAAAGAAAAATGGGAAGTGGTCTCAAGCCCATAAAGAAATCATAGGGAAGAAAAGCAATGACTTGCTTGAGCTCTCCCATCAAACCCCTCCAAATACCTATAAAAAATGGCTCTAAACAAATTCTAAAGCAGCAGAACCCACAAAAAGACAGAGTGAAACAAATTTCCAGCCAAAGACAGCCTGGATGGTTGGTGGGAAAGGTATATTGCACCGGGCTGGGAGAAGAGCGCAGTTTGGCATGGGCACACAGGCCACAGTGACCCTGGAGCAGGCCTCAGAGGACTGAATTGTGGGCAGCTGTGGTGGTTTCCAGACTTCTCAACCCAGGAATACCAAAGACAACTTAGAAGGTCAGTGGGAAAAGTCTGTGACTGCAGTGAGAGAGGAGCTAGGTCTCAGCTGCAAGTCTCGAGCATGGCCCAGGGTTTTTTCCTGTTTCCTGAGCTTCCTGCCCACAGACTGAGGGGGAATCAAGTGGCTGATCAGAGGGGGATTGCAAGGATCTCTTTGCCAGTCCTGAGGCAGGAATCTTTTGCTTTACCAGTGCTTGGATCTGAGTCACAGTTCTGAGAGGTGGTCCTGGGGTGAGGAGGAATGCTGGTGTGGTGGAGCTTGTTGTGGCTGTGGAGAGAAAACACCTTGCCCCTTATCACAGTACCTTGGAAGAACTGAAAATTTTCAAATTCCTAGAAGTATCTCTGAAAACAGCTGTACAAACCCCGGAAGCTTGGGACAGTATATTCTCCACATTGGAAGCAGACTTTTACCTTAACAAAGTTTAAAACTCAAATAATTGGCCAGGATCATGAGTAAGCAGTGCAAAAAGAGTCAGACTATATTATCTTACTTTGGTGACAAAGAAGATCAAAACATACAACCAAAAGAGGACAATGAAGCCAAAGCTCCAACATCCAAAGCTTCCAAGAAAAATATGAATCGGTCCCAGGCCTTGGAAGAGCTCAAAAAGGATTTTGAGAAGCAAGTAAGAGAAGTAGAGGAAAAACTGAGAGTGATGCAAGAAAATCATGAAAAACAAGTCAACACCTTGCTAAAGGAGACCCAAAAAAATACTGAAGAAAATAACACCTTAAAAAATAGCCTAACCCAAAGGCAAAAGAGGTCCAAGAAGCCAATGAGGAGAAGAATGCCCTAAAAAGCAAAATTGGCCAAATGGAAAAGGAAGTCCAAAAGATTACTGAAGAAAATACTTCCTTAAAAATTAGAATAGAGCAATTGGAAGCTAGTGACTTTATGAGAAATCAAGACACTGTAAAACAAATCCAAAAGAATGAAAAATTAGAAAACAATGTGAAATATCTCATTGGAAAAACAACTGATCTGGAAAATAGATCCAGGAGAGAGAATTTAAAAATTATTGGACTATCTGAAAGCCATGATCAGAAAAAGAATCTAGACATCGTCTTTCAAGAAATTATCCAGGAAAACTGTCCTGATATTTTAGAACCAGAGAGCAAAATAGAAATTGAAAGAATCCACCCATCTCCTTCTGAAAGAGATCCCCAAAGGAAAACTCCTAGGAATATTGTAGCCAAATGCCATAGTTCCCAGGTCAAGGAGAAAATATTACAAGCAGCCAGAAAGAAACAATTCAAGTATTGTGGAAATACAATCAGAATAACACAAGATTTAGCTGCTTCTACATTAAGGGACCGCAGGGCATGGAATAGAATATTCCAGAGGGCAAAGGAGATAGGATTACAACCAAGAATCACCTACCCAGCAAAACTGAGTATAATCCTGCAGAGGAAGAAATGGTCATTCAGTGAAAGAGAGGACTTTCAAGCATTCTTGATGAAAAGACCAGAGCTTAATAGAAAATCTGATTTTCAAATACAAGACTCAAGTGGAACATGAAGAGGCAAACAGGAAAGAGAAAATCATAAGAGACTTATTAAGGTTGAACTGTTTACATTCCTGCATGGAAAGATGATATTTGTAACTCATGAGACCTTTGTCATTATTAGGGTAGTTGGAGGGGAAAAAATTATATGTATGTATTTATAGATACAGATAGATAGATAGATAGATAGATAGATAGATAGATAGATAGATAGATAGATGGCACAAGGTGATATGAAAATGAAGGGGTCATATCTGGAGAATAAAATTAAGGGGTAAGAGAGAGTTATACTAGGTGAAAAAGAAAGGGAGAGGTAGAATGGGGTAAATTATCTCACCAAAAAAAAAAAAAAAAAACAGAAAAGAAAAAACTCTTACAGTGAAGGGGAAATGGGGGAAAATGAGAGAGAATGAGTGAATCTTATTCTCATTGGATTTGACTTAAGGAGGGAATAAAATACACACTCAATTGGTTGTGGAAGTCTTTTTTACCCTACAGGAAAATGGGGGGGGACAAGAGAGTATGGGGATGATAGGAGGGCAGATTGGGAAAGGGGGTAATCAGAAGCAAATACTTCTGAGGAGGGACAGGGTCAAACGAAAGAATAGAATAAATGGGGGGTGGGATAGGATTAAGGGAAATAGAGTTAGTTTTTCACAGCATGTCTACTATGGAAGTGTTTTGCATAACTGCACATATATAACCTATATTTAGTTTCTTGCCTTATCAATGAGGGTGGGTGGGGAGGCAGGAAGGGAGAAAATTTGAGTTTTAAAAACACATGATTAAAAAAAATGTTTTCATATACAACTGGGAAATAAGAAATACAGGAAATGGGGTACAAAAATCCATCCTGCCCTACAGGAAAATTGAAGGGGAAGAGTATAAGAGAGGGGGGGAGAGATAAAAGGGAAGGCAGATGAGGGGAAGGGGTATTCAGAATGCATGCCATCTTGGGGTGAGGGAGGGGCGAGATGGGGTGAAAATTTGGGACTCAAAATCTTGTGGAAGTAAATGTCGAAAACAAAGAAATAAATAAAAATTACCATAAAAAAAAGGAATCATGGAAGAGCTCAAAAAGGAGCTTAAAAATCATATAAGAGGTAAAAGAAAAACTGGGAAAAGAAATGAGAGTGATCCAAGAGAATTATGCAAAAAGACTCAAAAGCTTGGGAAAAGAAAACAACTGCTTAAAAAGTAGAAATGGCCAAATGGAAAAGAAAGTACAGAAGCTAACTGAGGAAGATGACTCCTTAAAAGTTAGAATTGGGCAAAAGTTAGAATCAATTGAACAAATTCACAACAATGAAAAAATAGAAGAAAATGTAAAGTACCTCATTGGGAAAAAAATTATTATCCAGAAAACAGATTCAGGAGAGACAATGTCAAAATCATTGGACCACCTGAAAGCCATAATAAGAAGGAGGACCTGGACAGCATCTTTCAGGAAATTGTCAAGGAAAACTGCATTGATGTCCTAGAACCAGAGAGCAATGAAAGAATCCACCAATCACCTCAGGAAAGAGATCCCAAAATAAAATCCCCAATGAACATTATGGCCAAATTACAGAACTATCACTTCAAGGAAAAAATACTGCAAGTGACCAGAAAGAAACAATTCAAATATCAGTGACACATAATCAGGATTACACAGGATTTAGCAGTGGCAACATTGAAGGATTAAAGGTCATGGAACATGATATTCTGGAAGGCAAAGGAACTAGGACCACAACTAAGAATCAGTTACCCAGCAAAACTAACCATAATACTTCAAGGGGAAAAATGGTCATTCAATGAAATAGAAGGATTTCAAGCTTTCATAAAGAGAAGACCGGGGGAGGGAGCCAAGATGGCAGAGTGAAAGCAGTGACTTGTTTGAGCTCTCCCCCAAACTCCTCCAAATACCTGTAAAAATGACTCTAAGCAAATTCTAGAGCAGCAGAACCCACAAAAAGACATAATGAAACAAATTTCTAGGCAAAGACAACCTGGAAGGTCAGAAGGAGGTCCAAAAGCTAGCTGAAGAAAATAATTCCTTAAAAATTAGAATGGAGCAAATGGAAGCTAATCACTCTTTGAGAAATCACAAAATTATCAAACAAAACCAAAAGAATGAAAAAATAGAAGGCAATGTGAAATATCTCATTGGAAAAGCCACTGACAAGGAAAATAGATCCAGGAAAGATAATTTAAAAATTATTGGACTACCTGAAAGTCATGGTCAAAAAAAGAATCTAGACATCATCTTTCAAGAAATTATCAAGGAAAACTGCCCTGATATTCTAGAACCAGAGGGTCAAATAGAAATCGAAAGAATCCACCAATCACCTCCTAAAAGAGATCCCCAAAGGAAAACTCCTGGGAATATTGTAGCCAAATTCCAGAGTTCCCAGGTCAAGGAGAAAATATTGCAAGCAGCCAGAAAGAAACAATTCAAGTATTGTGGAAACACAATCAGGATAACACAAAGCTTAACAACTTCTACATTAAGTGATCTGAGGGCTTGGAATATGATATTCTGGAGGTCAAAGCAGCTAAGGATTACAACCAAGAATCACCTACCCAGCAAAACTGAGTAAAATCTTTTGGGGGGGGGGGTAAATGGATATTCAATGAAATAGAGGACTTTCAGGTATTCTTGATGAAAAGACTAGAGCTGAATAGAAAATTTGACTTTCAAATACAAGACTCAAGAGAAGCATAAAAACATGTAAACAGGAAAGAGAAATCACAAGGAATTTATTAAAGGTGAGCTGTTTACATTCCTACATGGAAAGATGATATCTGAAACTCATGAGACCTTTCTCAGTATTAGGGTAGTTGGAGGGAATTTACATACATATATATACATACAGATAAATAGATAGATAGATAGATAGATAGATAGATAGATAGATAGATAGATACATAGATAGAGACATAGAAAGATAGATAGATACATAGATACATAGATACATAGATACATAGATAGACACATAGATACATAGATATTGATATTATTGATATATATATATATATGTAGACAGAGGGCACAGAGTGAGTTGAATATGAAGGGATGATATGTAAAAAACAAAATTAAGGAGTCAGAGAGAATTATACTTGGAGGAGGAGAAAGGGAGAGGTAGAATGGGATAAATTATCTCAAGTAAAAGAGGCAGGAGAAAGCTTTTACAGTAGAGAAGAAGAGAGGGGAGGTGAGAGGGAATGAATGAATCTTACTCTCATCGGATTTGTCTTAAGGAGGGAATAAGTCAATTGGATATGGAAATCTATATTACCCTACAGGAAAATAAGGGGAAAGAGGATGGGGGGGGAGTGATAGAAGGGAAGGCAGATTAGGGGAAGGGGTATTTAGAATCTATGCCATCTTGGGGTGGGGAAAGGGGAGAGATGGTGAGAAAATTAGAAACTCAAAATTTTGTGGACGAGAATGTTGAAAACTAAAAATAAATTAATTAAAAAAAAAGAGAAGACAAGCACTGAACAAAAAAATTGATCTCCAATATCCAGACCCAAAAGAAGCCTAAAAAGGTAAAAAGCAAAAAGAAAATATATGGATTCGAGGGTGCTGTTGAACTGTTTACATTCCTACATGATAAGGTGATAATGATAATTCTTAAAAATTGTACCACTAATAGTACAGTTAAAAAGGAATATGCATAGACAGACAAGTATAAGCTCAATTGGAAAGAATGACATAAAAAAATAATTAAGGGCTGGGAAACAGGAATATAATAGGTGCAGAAGAAAGAGAGAGGTAGAATGGTGTCAATTTTTTCATGTGAAAAATCATGAAAAACCTATTAGAGTGGAAGGGGAAATTGGAGGGTGGGTGATGGGCATCACTTGAACCTTTCTGTCATCAGTATTGGCTCAAAGAGGGAATAATATACACAATCAGTTGAATATAGAAATCTTTCTTACCTGACAGGAAAGTAGGAGATTAAGTAAAGGGTGGGGAAGGATTGATAGAAGAGAAGGCAGGACTGGGAAGGCAATAGATAGAAGCAAAACACTGTCAAGGAGGGAAAAGGTGAAAGGAGAGAGAGGACAAACAGGAGGAAAAATAGGATGAAAGGAAATACAGAGTAAATAATCATGACACTAAATGTGAATGGGATGAACTCTCCCATAAAATGGAAGCTGATAGCAGAAAGGATAAACAACCACAACCCTACAAAATGTTGTTTACCAGAAACACACTTAAAGCAGAGTGACACACACAGAGTAAAGGTAAGGGACTGGAGCAGAATCTATTATACTTCAGATGAAGTAAAAAAAAAAAACAGGATAGCAATCCTGATCTCAGACAAAGCAGAAGCAAAAATAGCCCAACTTAAAAGACATAAGGAAGGAAACTACATCTTGATAAAAAGGTACCATAGTCAATGAAGTAATATCAATACTAAACATATATGCATCAAGTGGTATAGCATCCAAATTCTTAAAGGAAAAGTTATGTGAGTTACAGCTTCATGAACAAACAAGAGATAGAGAGCATTACAAAATGTAAAATTGATAATTTTGATTATACCAAATTTAAGAGCTTTTGCATGAACAAAACCAATGCAACCAAGATTAAAAGGAAAGCAAAAATCTGGGAAACAATCATTATTACAAAGGTCTCTGATAAAGGCCTCATTTCATATATATAGAGAGAAATGACTCAAATTTATAAGAATAGAATCCATTCCCCAATTGATAGATGGTCAAAGGATATGAACAGGCAGTTTTCAGATGAAGAAATCAAAGATATCTATAGACATATGAAGAAGTGCTCTAAATCACTTTTGATTAAAGAAATGCAAATTAAAACAACTGTGAGGTACCACCTCATACCTGTCAGATTGGCTAATATGATCAAAAAGTAAATGATAAATGTTGGAGAGGATGTGGGAAAATTGGGATACTAATGCATTGTTGATGGAGTCGTATACTGATCCAACCATTCTGAGGGCTTTGGATGTAGGAGCTTTGACTTTGTTGCCTTTTTCTGAGTGTGTGTTTTGATCTTCCTTGTTACCATAGTAACTTTCAGTAGTCAGAAGTTTTTTGTTTGTTTGTTTTGTTTTTCCTGCTGTTTGCTTATTTTCTCAGGCTATTACTTGACTTTTAAATCTTTGTTAAAGTAGAACTCTGCTTCCATGGTGGAAGGCACATTGTTCCAAGCTTCAGGGGGTTTGTGCAGCTATTTTCAGAGATATTTCTAGAGACCTGTAAGTTTTCAGCTCTTCCAAGGTGGTATGATCTAAATCAGATCTGCACAACATACATCTCACATACCACTTGCAGCCAGCCAAAGTGGCCCACAGGATGTATGTTGTGCAGGCCTAATCTAAGGATAATTGTGTTTTCTACTCTCCTGACCTGTGCTCTGGTCTGTGAGGGAACACAAGACTCTTTTCTGACTTAGAACTATGAGGAGGGTCCCTACCCCTCCACTCCTGCCACAAGCTTTGCTATGCTAGTGTTTCTCCTCACCCTGGGACTGCCAACCAGGACTGTGACCTGGATCCAAGTATGGGCAAAGAAACAGAGTCCCGTCTCAGTGCTAGCAAAAAGTCCCCTACAACCTCCTTCTGACCAGTTGTTTGACTCCCTTACCATCTGTGGGTGGAGAGCTCCAGAAGCAGCTGCTGCTGCTGGTGATTCAGTCACCTCAAGGCTTGCTCCTGGTGTGCTGGAACTGGGTCTACATTGATGCCACCTGAACTGGACTGTGCTCCAATCTCACCCAGGTCTGATGGAACTTTCCTGCTGACCTTCTAAGTTGTCTTTGGTGTCTGTGGGCTGAGAAGTATGGAAAACACCACTCCTGCTAGTGATTCAGTTGCCCCAAGTCCTGCTCTGGGTTTTCTGGGGCCCGATCTGAGTTGGCAAGCCTGTGCTGGACTATGCTCCTCTCTCACCATAATGCAACTGACTTTTCCTGCTGACCTTCCAAGTTGTCTTGGGTCAGCAATTTGTTTCATTCTATCTTTCTGTGGGTTCTGCTGCTCTAGAATTTGTTTAGAGTCATTTTAAAAGGCATTTGAAGGGGTTTGGAAGAGAGCTCAGGTAGTCTCTGCCTTTACTCTGCCATCTTGACTCGGTCTCCTCTGATCCAACTATTCAGGTGATCAATTTGGAACTACGCCCAAAGGGCAACCAAACTGTGCATACCCTTTGATTCAGCAATACCACTACTATACCACTACTGATCTGAAAGAGATCATAAAAAAGGGGGAAAAGGACTTACATGCTCAAAAATATTTGTAGCAGCTCTTTTTATGGTGGCAAAATATTGGAAATTGAGGAAATGCTTATCAATTGGCGAATGGCAGAACAAGTTGTAGAATATGAATGTAGTGGAATACTATTGTACAATAAGACATGATGAACAGGCAGATTGCAGAAAAACCTGGAAAGAATTGTACAAACTGATGCAAAGTGAAATGAGCAGAACCTGGAAAATATTGTACACAGTATCCTCAACATTGTGTGATGATCAACTGTGAATGACTCAGCTTTTTTCAGCCACACAATGATCCAAGCCAAATACAAAGGACTAAAGGAAGAAAATGTTACACATATCCAGATAAAGAACTGATGGACTCTGAATGCAGATTGATGGATAATTTTTTCACTTTATTCTTTTTTGTGTTTTTTTTTCCTTTTAATCTGTTTCTTCTTTCACAAATGTGACTACTATAGAGATACATTTTACATGATAACACATGTATAACCTATGTCAAATTGCCTACCATTTTAGGAAGAAGGAAGGGAGGGAGAGAGAAAAAAATGGAACTCAAACTCTTGTAAAAATGAATGCTAAAAATTATTTTGACATGTAATTGGGGAAACAAAATGCTATCTTAAAAATTAAATTGATTGTTAAAAAAGAGTAGTAGAGGAAAAGTAGGTAAAGAAATGAGAACAAAGGAAGAAAATTATGAAAAGACAATTAAGTGCTTGGTAAAAGGCACAAAAATCCTGAAAAAAATAACATCTTCAAAAAGAATTGGTCAAAGGGGACAAGAGGTACAAAAGCACACTGAAGACAAGAGTTCCTTAAAAATTGTATTTGGGCAAATGGAAGCTTAAAACTCCATTAAACATCAAATGACAATAAAACAAAGTCAAAACAATGAAAAAAATTGAAGAAAATATGAAGTATCTCTTTGGAAAAAATAACTGACCTGGAAAAAAGTTAGAGTTATTCTAAGAAATATTGGACTACCTGAATGCCACAATTAAAAATAGTCCAGACAACATATTTCAAGAAATTTTCCAGGAAAACTGCCCTGGTATTCTAGAAACAGAGGGAAAAATAAAAATTGAAAGAACTCACTGATTACTTCCTGTAAAAGATTATTAGATAGTCTACATACCTGTAGACATACCTGTTTGTAACTATTTTTCAAAATTAAATGTATTGGGGAATAGGAATCTAACTTAAACATCGCAAATCAATAGAAAGAAGCTTTCTATGCTTCATTTCCACATCACTCTATTTCACTGTCAGGTATAATCTAGTTCAATAGAAATTTTCAAGTTTTGTTATTTTTCCATTCTTAAAAAAAGTGTCAATTCCAATACTGTGCATAAGAAATTTATTAAGTGATGCAAATTCAAAAATTAATTGATATCTAGAGTATATTGTTAGATAACTACCTTAATTTTTGATTAATAATTGTGATAAACACAGAATACAAGAAATTTTTAAGTTTTCTAGATTTTTTCCTTTTTATATTATAATCATTTCTAAAAAACCCTTCCACTGCACCCTTCCCTGCACACAATGAACCTTTCCTTTTTACAAAGACTAATATATTTAAAGTAAAAAAACAAAAAGTTTTAGCAATTGTGTCTAGCAGTACACATAGCATTTCAAAACTATCAACCCCCAACTCTGAAAAAAAAAAATTAATTTTCTTGTTTTTCCTCCAGAGCTAGGATTAGTGATAATAAATGCAAAGCATTCAGCTTTGGTATTTTTTCCCTTTACATTATTATAATAAGTCTATATATATTGTTTCCCTCATTATTGTTATTTCTATCTTCATTAATTCATATATATCTTCGCATATTTCTTGAATGACTATTATTTCTCAAGTGCAATAATGTTTTATTGAATCCATATACCACAATCTATTCAGTCCTTCCCTGATTGATAGACACATATTTTGTTTCCAATTGCTTCATTTTTTTAATCACAAAAGTGCCCTATCGATATTTTTATATATATATACTGACCATTCTTTTGGTTTTTGGTGTCTTTGGGATTTCTGAGAACATAGTCATTTCTGTGCTGTCGGGGGCATGAAGTACAATATTTTATCTGTTTCAGCACTGCTAAGATATGATTTGTTACATTAAAAATAGCATGAGTAACACCATTTTGCCTTTATCTGACATTTTGTGAAGTTAAGTTCCAACTTCGTGTAAGTCACATGATTTCAGGAAAGTCACAAGACTACGCCTCTGTGACCTCAATGTCTCCTGATTCTCTCCATCAATAAGAAACAAGGTGACTCAATTCCTATAACCTGTTTTTCATTCTGTAAAAGAGTATATTAAATGTGTAAAAACCAAGATTCTGGGTGTTGGTGCTGACCAAAACCTTTAGACCCAATTTGTTTTACAATCACATGCCTTGTTAAATAAATCATTGTCTCAATGAATCTCAGGATTTTTCTTTCTCCGTAACAGATTTCTGGGAAGATCTGGTTGCCTTCTATGTCATTCACTGTGAAAGATTTGATGTATAACCTAAATATCCCTAGCTACTTTAATAACCCATATTGGATTATATGATCACAAAATAAGAATTGTTAGGAAACTTGGTTGCCATCTAGTTTGCCCACCTGGCCATTTTACAGATAATTAAACTAAGGATTAATGAAATTGAATGAGTTTCCTAAAGTAAAATACAAAATAGGAAGTGACAAAGTCTGGATTTGACATCAGATCCTCTATTTTTAAACTCAGAACTATGGAAAAAATACAATGTTGCACACACACACACATATACACACATATTATATACATATACATGTATATAATATGTGTGTATGCATATAGGTGTATTATATATATACTTGAACTCACATATTTATGAAGGGCATTTTTATTACCTACTATTTCATACATTGCTTCCTCTTATTCTAAAAGTAACATTTTAATACATTCAAAACTGCTGTGTAGATTTCCCTCTGAAAAGTGATCAATGTTCACTATCCACATTCTTGATTTTATAAATGTTGTTATGTTGATGGGAGGAAATGGATAACAGTTAGGATGAGAAAAGAAATGAATGTATTTCTTTTTTATTAATTTATTTGACTTATCAACAATCACTTCCATAAGCTTTTAAGTTTTAAATTTTTCTCTCTTTCCCTTCCCACCTCCCTCCCCAAGACGGAGCACAATCTGATATAGGCTATACATATACATTCCTGTTTAACATATTTTCACATTAGTGATGTTGTAAGGAAGAATTAGAACCAATAGCAGGAACCACCAAAAAGAGGAAACAAAACACAACAGAAGAAAAAAATAGCAAATAGTATGCTTGATCTGCATTTAAACTCCATAGTTCTTTCTTTGGATGTGGATAACATTTTCCACCATGAGGCCTTTAGAGATGTCTTAGATCCTTGTATTGCTGAGAAGGGTTAAGTCAATCAATACTGGTCATCACACAGCATGGCTATTATTGTGTACAACCTTCTCCTGGTTCTGCTCACTTCACTCAGCATCAAGCCATACAAGTCTTTCCAGGTTTTTCTGAAGTCCACCTGCTCATCATTTCTTATAGCACAATAGTATTTCATTACATTCATATGCTACAACTTGCTCAGCCATTCCTCAATTGATGGGTATCCTCTCAATTTCCAATTCTTTGCCACCACAAAAAGAGCTGCTATAAATATTTTTGTACACGTGGGTCCTTTTCTCATTTGTATGATCTCTTTGGGATACAGCTATTGCTGGGTCAAAGGATATGCACATTTTTATAGCCCTTTGGGCATAATTCCAAATTGCTCTCCAAAATGGTTGGCTCATTTTACAACTCCACCAACAATACATTAGTGTTCTAATTTTCCCACATCTTCTCCAACTTTTATCATTTTCTTGTTTTGTCATGTTGGCCAGTCTCATAGGTGGGATATGATACCTCAGAGCTGTTTTGATTTGCATTTCTCTAATCAATAGTGATTTAGAGTATTTTTTTCATATGACTATAGATGGCTTTAATTTCTTCAAATGAGAACTGCCTGTTCATATCCTTTGACCATTTATCAATTGGGGAATGACTTGTATTCTTATAAATTTGACTTAACTCTCTATACATTTTAGAAATAAGGCCCTTATCAGAGACACCAGTTGTGAGAAATGAATGTATTTCAATCTCTACCATTGGAGAGAGTATTTACACTGAGAAAATAATATTCTTTATCAATGTTTAGCTTTCTAGAGGGAGTGCTCACTTAGTTTACTCTTTCCCTGAGATTTCTTTATCTTCTTGATACCATTGTTTTCACTTTTATTTGTCTTCTACGCCTACTGGCAGCTCCATGGCACAGCAGATAGAGTGCTGGGCTTGCAATCAGAAAGATATTTTTTTCTTCTAATACTGAATTATAGACTTACTTGCTGTGTGACTTAAGCTCCCTTAGCTTCATATTCCTTATTAATAAAATGAGGGAGTTTGACTTGAGGGTCTCTTAGGTCTGTCCCTTCCATCTCTAAGTCTATGAAATTATGAGCTGCAAAATCTCAACAGTCATTCTTTGTTCCAAATAATCTTATGCTTTAGGAACCTCACATATTGAGATATGATTACCATATGTAGTTCCGTTATGAACTGCCTGCTAAGAAACAAAACTGAAGTACCATTAGCAGGATCAATAGGAAACTACAGTCCATAAAGTTTCTCATATCCTGATACAATCCTGGCATTGGAAATTCTTTTTGAGGCAAAGAAAACGGAGAAATCTTCTAGTTACACCAAGATATGAAATTATGGAACAACCATAGACTTTCTGGTTATCTTTTCAAAGCAAATTAATCCAGGTGGCAGAACATACTTTTGTTTGAAATAGGAAACTTACTTATAATACTCCATGTTCTGGTATCAATACAATTGGGCATGGAAAATGAGAAGAACGTATAATACAATGACTTGGAATGGAAGCTGCTGTATTATATAGTACACCCTTTCTAATAAGCTTAGAGGAAATTAAATTTACCAGGCTAGCTTTCCATCTCTAAGTTTATCTCAATTCTATACCAGTTAAGATTGTAGATATTGTCACTTCTTATTAAATCCTGTAAATGTTCCCAGAGGCCAATTTAATGGGAATATCAACCAAATGAGATCAAGGAATACATAAATAAGAAATGCTAGTTTAGTGTATTTATTACTTACTATTTCCAAAATGTGCTTATATGTGAATGGTATACTGGGAATTTTGACTAATTCTGTATTACTAATATTTAGACATATACATTTTACATATAAACTGTTGTAGTACTAGTTAATGTATTTAATAAATATATACTAATACTTTCTATCCTGTAACTCCTGTCTTTCATAATTGAAAATCAACCTATGAATCTGAGTTATTTCCTTCTCCCCTGCATTAAGAATAATTATTTTCACTGCTCTGTTCTGATCCAAAAGCCCCAATGAACTGCCCACTCATATACTCATAAGTCTTGATTACAATGAACTGGTGTTTTTGGCAACTATCTGGATTACAATCCTTTCATGCCTGCACATCCTTTGCAATTTGTGCCCATATTCCCCCATCATTTTCCTGCAAATATCCAACTAATGTGCTGAAAATATTCTGAGCTTTCTCATGAAGTGATGAGGAGACCAGTGGAGCACATATTAATCAAGACACCACATTAACAAGATAAAACCAGCATATAACAATTAAGAAAATGTAAAAAAAAAATCACGGTACACAAATATTAGGACACATTATCTGACAGCATAGTTTTGGTGCAATTTACCTTTTCTCTTATACTTTTTTGTCTGGGGAGAGTTCAAATATTATATGTAATAAAAATTTGTTTTACCTATATAACTCTGTGCCCTAAATTAAGCCTACTAGTCTTAAACTCAGCTTTTTTGTTTGTTTTTGTAGATGAATGATCTTATTTAGTATTCAATCTAACTTAATTATGTTCTATGTCTTACATAAAGAACCAACTGCTTATTTAATAAAAAAAAAGTTAATTCACTATTTGTGATCATTATCTGGCCATACAAACATGAATAAACTACATGAAAGTTCTACTTCTGGTTCTAAAGAGTTTCTAAATTCATGTTTATTTTATAGAAAAAGATTAATGCCCTGTCTAGCTTCAAGACCCATATTTGCATCAAAGTACTTTCATTCCAATTACATTTTTAATATAGGGAATATGAAAATGTTTAAATTACTGAATGAAAGCAACTAGACAATTGTACAGCTATAGTTTATTCAATCTTTGAGCAAGACAAAATGTGTACTTTGATAGTCCTTCCAATTCAACAAGCATGTATTAAGCAATCATATATGAAAGACCTATACTTAGAAAGTATAGATGAAGGAGGGAGTAATGGGGAAAGCAGTAAATAAAGAAAGACAGAGAAAAAAATATCTTCCTAATGATTCAAACCATCCAAAACTAAAAAGGGTTTCCTCAGAATGGGATCAGAGTATTAAATCTGTAAGGGGCATCAAGTCATTCAGGTGAGGAAAGTGAGGTCCAGAAATGCTGTGCTTTCTCAAAGTCACACAGGCAGTAAGTAGAAGAACCAAAATCTGAACCCATTTCTTCCTGGAAATCCAGTGCTCTATGCACTACACTATGATGCTTCTTCCTCAATGGAAATTTTTACATACAACCTAAATGACTACTTAAAGGAAATGTAAAACAGATTCTTGTTTGGATTTGAGTTTTACTTGATGTTCTCTGAGGACCCTTCTAAATGAGATTGTTGGAGTTGCTCATTCTAGATGGAACATCACATCCTAAAAAAAAATGACCCTGACATTGAGGAAGTAGTTTAAATATTATTTTTTTCTTTTTTTACAAAAAGAGGAAAAAGGAAAAAGTGACAAGGTATGAATATATTGTTCAGAATGATGAGCAACTAACAATTCCCCATTTTCTTTCCTAATAGAACTTTTTTTCATGTCTTTCCTTGACAATTGTCTATCTTGGGAAGAAGCTTATTCCTTTCTATGTGTTAATTTGTATTCATGTTTGTAAAAGAAAATAAGTAAAAATCTTCTATTTCTTAATCTCCTTGAACTTCAGCAATTACAATGCCTAAATGAGACTAAATATCCCCTTTCCTCATTGTCTTTCTAGCTAGAGAAAAGGCCATTAGTAAGGATATATAAAATTAACAAACAGGTTATTAAGTCAGGAAACTTTGGTTTGAAAAGTAATATAGAAATAATCATTTTAAAAGCCTGAAAAAGAAGCTGACATATACTAGTGTGTAACTAGTGTAAAAGCTGTAAATTTCAAAACACTGAAACTTACATCTGAAGTAAGCTATCTCTTCTGGAGGGAAAATTCTCATTATTGGAGGCATTTATAGTTTATATATTTAGAGCCAGAAGGTACATTAGAGATCATTGAGTGAATGCCTCTCATTTTACACATGAAGGAAGTGAGGTTCAGAAAGTTTAAATGACTTGCCCAAAGTCATAGTAAGTGGAGGAGTTACGGTCCAAACCCAAGATCTCTAACTCTAAATCCCATGCTCTTTCCACTGTATAATTCCGCTCCTCTCACCATTTATAGTTTCCAGAAGCATTAACCAAATAAGTAATTATGCTCTGGGGGAGTCTAACTTCATCCATAATGTTACACATGAATTTATTCTGCCAAAACATTTCCCCTTTATATAAATCCTTGCTTATTGCTCTTAGTTCTGACTTAAACCTTTCCTGAATATTATCATTTAGTTCCTCACCATCATCTACAGAGTAACCTATGCATGCATACCTTCTTGTTGGAAAAGTCATTTCTCAATATGCTTTTGACTACCATGGCTAAATAGAAATTTTATAAATATATTTCATAACAAGAAGTTTTGAAAAGTGTTGATGACATTTAAAGTTTTCTTCATGTATTTATGATCTTATGCATGTATCTGTCTTCTACAAGTGCAGACTGCATCCACTGCACAGCTTTCTAATCTTTTGTCCCTCTTGTCCTTGTCTTTCTATAAATCCTCCATAGAGTGTCCACCCAACATAGGGGAAGCCTCCATCTAATTCTTTTAAAACTTTGTTTGCACTAGATTAGTACCATTGTTGGTCATATTATGTTGCTGATGATAACTTTTGTATCACATTCCATGAAAAAGTCATGGTTTATCAGGGCATAATTTCTTAATATTCTCTTTGTATTTTTTTTCATTGAGCTTTAGATCACTACTAATTTTGATATTTCTGAAAGCATGGTGTTTCATGATTTTTAGCTACAAGAGAAGATTATTGTTAAGAAAAATGGAAACTGCATTGAATTTCCAAATGAGATCTAACACATTTCTTCTTTTCATTTCTGGCTTCAGCTCCTTATCAACCTGCAACAAATAATGCAACCTCCACTGGATGTTGAACTATCCTTGTCATTTTCTTTCCAATGTAAATATACTTACGGACTAATTTAACAGAGTGTGTTATCAGGCTAACTGGGGTGGGTGGGTTGCACAGTGGATAGAGCCCCAGTCCTGGAATCAGGAAGACCTGAGTGTAAATCTAGCCTTACATTCTTACTAGCTATGTGACTTTGGACAAGTCACTTAAGCCTGTTTGCCTCAGTTTCCTCATCTATAAAATGAGCTGGACAAAGAAATGGCAAACCACTCCAGAGTCTTTGTCAAGAAAACCCCAAATGGAAGTAATGAAGAGTTGGAAATTACTGAAACTACTGAACAACAATAAAAAACAGTCTAATGGCATGTCATAATCTGAAACAAGACTTTTTCTTACATTTGCCTTTTTATCATGTATGATTAGGCAATATCTTTCAAAATCTCAGGAATTTCACTGGTGTTATTTTCTAGCAGTTCAGGGCTCCATTTAATCAGTATTTTGTCATTTGAAAATTAGAGCATTTGGAGAATTACATGATTGATGGGAATCACTGTTTGAATTGTATGGAATATAAAGAGGCAGCATGATATAGCAGAAAGAGAATTGACTCTGAGGTTAGATTCCCAAGAGTCAAATGCCATCTTTCATGTTTATTTGTGTAACCTTGAGCAAGTCTTCCCTAGGCCTTAATTTCCTCATTTATAAAAGGTGATTGAATAAAATGGTATTTGAGGTGCTTTCTAGCTCTAAGTCTATGATTCCATGATCCATGCTACTGGTGAACAAGTTAGATGAGTGTGTGTCTCCCTGTTTTACTCCTTATTTTATACAGTCATTTGATCATTGAATAATGTAATTTCCGTAGTTTCATTTGTGATAAAAATATTATACATTAGCATATTCATAGAATACATCTTGATTGAGAAAAGCTATTAAAATTTCATTTTATACTAAATCAAATAGATTTTTTTCAAAAAATCAATAAACAATATATGTTTTGGGATTATACTCTCAATAAGTTGTGTGACTATAGAGATGATGTTCTGCTATAGAAAATTGCTGGTGAATGCTTGCCTGTCCCTTTATCATGTTTTCCTCAAGGACAGTATTGGTTCATTAACACATAAATTCCCATAAATATTTTATGGAGATGGTAATGTAAGTATATGTGTTAATAGTTGCTGATTTCATTCCAATTTCTTTTTCTTTTTATCCTTAATCTTTTACATTGTGTTGACATCTTCTCTCTTTTAGAGATATCTTGAAAATTGATCCATAAGTATCTTTAAAATTGTGTTATTTCCAACAGAGATTTCTTTTTATAAATTTTTAACAAGTACAGCTCTTCTTCTGGCTTACTTACATACCTGTAATACTTTCTCATATAGTACAATAAATACTGAGGTGATTTAGCTCAAATGTATTTCTACTGCTATTGGCTACAAGAACAAATTATTATGCAAATATCAGCAGATCTTTTCTACTTTATATCTGTTGCCCTTCCAGTTTCATCTGCAGTTGCTACTTTTGTGATAAAGAAGAAAGGAAGGAAATAAGCATTTATTAAACATTTACTTTGTGCTTAGGCACTATGCTAAGTGCTGCAGACAAAGGGGAAGTGGGGTTTGAGGATGGGGTGGATGTACTTTGCCCAGAACCATGCTTTAGAAATTCACAAGATCAAGAACAGAGTCAGGAGAGAAATAAAAACAAGAAACCATGGATCTTTTCACAAAATGAAGGATCCAGGAGGAAATCACCAAGACGAGTAATGGGCAGGTCTTTAGAGGGGATAGTCCATGGGGAGCTTAGCTGACTCCGAAGCTCTCTTCGATATTGTTTTCACTTCAACTTTTATTTTTTGGTCTGTTTTATGAGGTGATACTGTTCATAATCTTGTCTCATCTCTTCCATTGTATTTTGTAAATGAACTTGCAGCTTAAATCAACCAATGTTTTCCTTGGATGATATATCTTTCCTCTTGGCATGAAGTTCAAGTGTCTATTGGATGAGATAGGTTCTGATATCTTTATCTGTATCATTATTGTCTTTGTATTTCTAGCATCCAGTGCAGTGCCTGGCATATAATAAATAGTCACTTGGAAAACGTCTGGTTGCCTGATCTTTGGAACCCTTCTTGTGTTGACTGTTGCATATTGTTTAAACATCTCTAAAAATAGTGACAGAGAAAATGTCTTTACCCTTGTCCAGTTTTCATTTTTCAGTCAACAGATTACTTAAATAGATGAGGTTGGAACCACAGTACTTATACATGTCATAGGAGAATTTTTTCTGGTTTGGCTGTACTGATGCCATTTGCTTGAAATAGTAAGCTAACACTAGAGCCTGCAGAATTCAGCTGACATCAAACATTAACTGGTTAGTGAAAAGAGAACTTCTGACTTAGCTTTATTGCCTCTGCTTACTTAAAATGAACATGCCAACTCCCTAGCCATAGCTCCAATGTTAATTGTTAATCTACAAATTCAAGTTATATCCATAATATTTACCAATCAATTTATATTTTTACCTTTTGCAGTTTTTCCCCTTCTACGATCTATACTTTGATGTGTGAACTTTTACCTACCCCTTCTGCCCTTTATAAAATTCCTTTGTATCTGTCTTGCATGATATAATTAAACCCATGTAGGGCTCCTGAAATGGATGCTTAGGATTTACTGGTTTTTATATACCATTGGTTTGTTTTGAGAATACACTAAACTGGATATTAAAATCAACCAATCCTTGGAGAATTTTTATGTCATAAGCAATATCTTCTGATCTAACATCTTTGTGATTCTTATACTCTGACTTGGTTTTCCATCATTCCATTATCATCACCCCTGAAGATTAAAGGACATAAAATACTAAGACTCATATGGCTTTTAAACTCAAAGAGGATAGAAATGCAACTACTAGAGTTTCAATTAAGGGCCATTTTGTTTCATGAATTCCTACGCCCCATCTTCACCATTCTCCTCTAGGATTTTCCTTAGACTACTGAAGAACTCCATCTGGAATATGACACTTGAAGCCTTTCCAGTTTAATAGAACTTGCCAAAATTTCTTCTTTCTTAGCATAATATTTGAGAACCCAGTTTGACTCCTAAACCTGACTCTAGAAAGGATTTTCAGAGGCCTCATCAACTATAGAAAAACTACAATTAAGTGAAAAAAAACCCTCATACAACATATCCTTTGTTAAGGGTCTAAACACAATTATTCATAATAAATTTTACTTTAATGTAAATAAAGAATATACTTACTTAATTATGTATATACATGATAGCAAAATCCTTAAAGGGGATAATATTTATAAAAAACACTTGCCACAATGCCTGGCAAACAGTAGGTACTATATAAATGCTTATTCCCTTCCCCTTCCTTAATATTTATCATTTCAAAACACTAATTGTGCCAATATTTGAATAATATACCACTGTAGTAATAGTGCAGAGCTGCACAAAAAAAATATACTGAGGGAGACAAAGTGATGAAATTCAAATAATAATGTACTATGATGCAAAAGACTTTAGTTCAAGGTCCATTTTTTACATTTACTGTGCATCATTTTACAAAGAAGAAAACTAAAGCTCAGTGTATTTCTTTGTAAAATGAGGAGAGGAAGACTATGTGAGATTTATAATCTTCATGGTTTCTTTCACCTCTAACTATAAAGCATTATAGCTGGTCAATATGATACTTAATAGAACTTTAAATTCTATAAGCTCGTAGATAAGAAAAAAAAAAACATCAATAGTGCAAATCACAACCCATCCATACCCTATCTTATACAATTCTTGCTCCTCCTCTTCCATAAATCTTCCACAGGTATGAAACCAACATAGTAAGAGTTGTTTGATATGGCCTAGATACCAATTTAGCCTTTAGCTGTCATTTGAGTATCCCTACCACTTATCTAAGACTGGTCTCCCTCTTCATCTAATCATATATCTTTCTACTTATATTCTTTATTCCACTCTTCTTGCCTAGTTTTTTGATTGGTTATAAGCTATGTTCTACCTGTGCCTTAAATATTCCTTCCCATTGCCCTTTGGATGACCTATTCTTTTAATTCATTAGAGTCTTCACTATTCTAAGGCCTACAGTCATATATAGCATGACTGATGGTAAAAATGTGTACATTTGTTTCATGAAAAAGCTTCACATTCATCACACCTCTGTCCACTTTTTCAGAGGCAATGCAGAAATCACTCTTCTTCCTATTCAATTCTCCATTCTAAGTATCTCATGCATATGCTAAAATGATATACGTGATTCCTTGAAAGATGTAACAGCAGTGGTGTTCAATGACTGACAATTAATATTAAGTGATATACAAAAGAGGGAGATTTATGAGCATCAAATGTTTGCTATTTTCATGGAGTGTATTTACGGAACACATATGTGCTGATTGCATAAAACCCTTCTACTCTGTAAAAACTCTTAAATTAGATCTGTCATCATTCAAAAGTGTTCTTCCTAATAATTTATTCAGAAAAATCAAGTGTTTGAAGATTTCCTATTGTTAAGATTATGATATACATTTAGATGGAAAACCATATCAGTTACATCAGTAATATATCTATCATATGCTGTACATGGATAATATAACTTGTTCCTAGTATAAATTTTCTGAAAAATAGACTGTTATAATTTATTATAGGCCTCAGAGGAAATATAATTACATGTATTTAGATATCAGTAGTGTTAATACTACATTCATGTCTTCTCATCCTACACAGGTGTTGTCCATATTGTTATACAAATAATATACCTAGGATTTACTCAACATGCTGAACAACTTCCTTTGATTCTTTTTTTAATACCTTAGAGGTACCAACGTAGCTTTCAAGATGCCCATGTATTATCTTTCATCCTCATTATTCTACTGGCACATATTTTTGTTCATACATTTCTTGCTTATTTTTTTGGAGGGATAGTTTTTTAGAACCACCATGTTGAAATTATAATTTCACTTTTTTGCTAAAGGGGAGTAAATTTAAAAGACATATATTTTAAGGTTTAATTACCAAATCAAAATGTCAGTCTGTTTCTATATGGCACATTCATACAAATTTTAACTCCTCATTTTTGTTCAATTTGTATAAAGTCAAATTGAACAAGATATTCCTGGCTCCTGTTATTCATGGGACCCTAGAGGAAAATACAGTGGCAGCTATACAGCTCATCTGCATATTCAGTTCAGAATTTGGCACAGGGTTTGCAAAACTGCCATCTATCCCAGCAGAAGTGTCAACACAGAATAGCAGAAGCTGGGACAAACTGAGTGAAGACATGGCTGTCAAGTAATACAACTGGATGGCTTTCTTCAAGACAAAATCTAGCTAAATGTGGCCTTAGTCATGAGGTGTTTTGATGTCTCACACTCTTCTCGAATCAAATCTGAATATTTCTCACATAAACTAAAATTATTTCATTAGCTTGTGACAAAGAATGCTTTCTGAAAAGGTGATCCTTATATACCTAATCAAGTAGGCTGAAACAAATGATATTCCTCATTAATATAATTTTTAATTTCTTTTAAAAGATATAACTTTTATAATTTTAGGTTAAAAATATCCTTCTCAGTCCCTGATAGAGGTAGTTGAAGCATTTCTATGGCATCATTTAATTTAACCAAGCAATAACTTTATTTAAAAGGCATTCAGTCAGGTAGCATCCACATCAGCATAATAAAAACAGTTCTGAATGACTAAACTGTGAATACAAGTGTTTCTCTTTGACAGTTACTTGCTATAAATTCCAAGATAGTACTGATGAGAAGAAGGAGTAGAAATCACATGTTTCATAAGTTATATGCAGTTTAGCAGATTAACCAAATGTTTGAGAACTGAACAAATTATGGATTGATAATGTAATCAAAATCATCAGAGATGTAAGGTAATTTGCAAGTTTTATTCTCTCTTTTTTTTCAAATTCCAGTCACAATACTGCATGACTTTAAGTCAAATGTGTAAATGGCAAATACAGTTTAAGTAATTTTATGAGATGAAACTCTAATACATAGCAATCATGGCCAAACGTGATAATATGTTTGAACCTATAGAATTATAGTCTGATATCGCTCCCACCCTACTAGTGATCAGAACCAGTCTTAACAGCTCTGAATCTTGACCTTTTTTTTTTAGAGCTCACTAAGGATTTTCATATTTTCTATAGTTAGAAATTGATCAAAGTCACTGACGTTGTCACAATAGTCTGAGATGAATCCTTGTTCTTCTTCTCTTGAGCGTTCATGTTCCCATGCCTCACTGAATTTGAAATCACCTAAGACTACTAGCATAGAATATTCATTTGTTTGTCAATGATAAAATTTCAGGCTATAACACAAAAATAAGATGGCTTCAAAGGTTATGTTTCCTTTAGAGTGACTTTTTATGTTTAAAACTTAAAACTTTATCAATCTATTGATGAATCTGTGATTTTATGACTAGGGGTGTGTGTGTTGAGATTCAAGTGCACAAGGATGATCAGAGGACAAATTGACAATTAGTTTCAACCAGAACAGAAAATAGAGCATGTAATGGAAAGGGCATAGACATAGAACCAGAGGTCATGAATTCAGTTCTCAACTCTGTCACTGCACCTTTCATCAAGTCACTTTATTTCTCTGGGCCTCAGTTATTTATTTTATCTGTAAAATGACAAGGTGAGAATAGATGATAGTTAAACTCTTTTCTAGGGACTTTATGGAACATAATAAACTAGTCCATGACTGTATTATTTTACATTTGCACTAAAACTGTAGCTAGTCTTGAAGTAATAACTGGAATATTGATTTGTACATCTCTTGAATGAGAGAGAACCCCCTTCAGATTTGATGCTGAACTCATTCTCTTCAAGAGGATCCTCAATTCACCCTAAAATTATCCACCATTATTGGAATATTTGCTGAATTGAGATGTTGTGTTTATGTCAAGCTCTGCATACTTCATAACAGAATGTTAGGTCTTATTTTCTACCATTTTGGGTCCTGCTGCCTTCTCTAGATATTGAGCACTTTGTTATTCAGTGATCTTACAGCTGACTCAGGCCAGTGATTTGCAAACTTTCAGTTGTACTAAGAGGTCTAATTTAGGGATCAATAAGATCATAGCCCTCCCGTTCTGCATTTTGCTGGCTCCAGACCTACAATCGGGGATCTAGGTGAATTAATCACAGATGTATCCCCAGTTGGAACTTCAGTCAACAATTGTTTTGTTTGTTTGTTTGGTAACTAAGACACAAGACCTGACCTGAGCTCTGGGGTGAATCAAAGATCATCCTCTAGGTTCAAAGGAACAAAACTACATGCCTGCTCTTTAGCCTGGAGCACAGCTGCAGACTCCAGCATATGTCAGATGATGGAATGATCTGAACCAGTTTGACTGGTTGGAACTCCTCCCAATTTGCTTCAAGTCTTTGGCTCTCTCCCTATGATATATTACCTTATTTGGGAAAATCAATCACTGTGGTTTCTCCTTGCTATTCTTGACCACCACATAGTCTAGAGTTCTTCCTTAATATCTGAGTAAAAAGTTATGGAAGAAAGCTGGTCTATATTGCTTTTCTCTGTGCAATCTTTTCTAGTCTCAGGGTTTAGATTTGATAGGGACAAAAGATACAGGTATAAAGACTATTAACTTATTGTATATGTGTTTTTGTTTTTTGTTTTGTTTTGTTTTTTGGAGAGGGGGGTGATGTTGATTTCCTTGAAATGCCAAGTGTTCCATGATACACTGTTTAATTTATCTCGGAATTTCATATCATAATTTAGGAATTATCCCACAACAACCATAATGGAAAGGTGACCACAATTTAAAGAAAACAAAATCTCTAACATTTCTTATCTGGTATTAAAAATGACAATAATACTTTTATTCTAACACAAGGTTAGTTGTAGATTGTTTCTAACTTTAGCCTTTGCTTCACAACTGTTTTTTGCTCTTGAGGTATTTGCTTTTTAAAATCTTTTTTTTAATGTGATGTGTTGTCTACCACCTTAAAATTATAACAGCTTTCTTGTTGAGTGTAGAAATTTTGGTTAGATTTAGTATCTTCATGTAACATTAATTAGAAGCTAAT
The DNA here is from genome assembly GCF_900497805.2 of Vombatus ursinus. Taxonomy (NCBI): domain Eukaryota; kingdom Metazoa; phylum Chordata; class Mammalia; order Diprotodontia; family Vombatidae; genus Vombatus; species Vombatus ursinus. The sequence goes on along the minus strand of NW_020954596.1, from coordinate 40,941,475 downwards.
TTTGTTTTATATGGAAATGTTGCCAATAACTGTGTTTGCAATATTTAAAACTTGGTAAAACTTTACTTACATCATGGGATCTCTGTTTTAAAAAAAAAAGACAATTAAATGGTGTTAATATGCATTACAAAAAATAAAACTTTTCCATCAAATATTATGACCAATGGTACAGTTAAAAGAGTATTTGTGCTGAGCATGGTGCTACATACCTTTAATACCTGCTTCCAGGAATGCTGAGGCTAGCAGACCTTTCAAGCTTGGGAGTTCAGAGCTACAATGATCTAGATCTAGCAGGTTTTCATACTAATTTCAGTTTTAATATGATGAGCTCCTAATAGCCATAGGTCACGAGGGTCCCTAAACAGGGGGGCAAACACAACTGGGATGGAAATAGAGCCTGTCAAATATCCTGTGCTCAGCCCCCTGAGGGGCTTCTGTACTTCCATCCAATCTGACAAAAACAAGGAGAAATCAGTTTCATAAAAAGGAAAAGAGGAAAACAAAAGTTATATATGCTAAGGTTTTCAGCTTTAGATCTATTTTTTTCAAAAACAGAATTATTTGAAATGAAGTACAACTATAGATTCTCCTATTCAAAGCTCACAAAATAATTTCATAATTATGAAACATGATATTTTTGCAAATATTTTATCTTTTATTTCTTATAACAGTTTTATGGGGCAAACAAAATTATTATGTCTATAGAAAAAAATTGATGCTCAAGTAAGTTATGATAGTTTCTCAAGATTTCAGATAGTAAAGTTGTGGGCCTGGAACTCAATCCAGTTCTTTTGATTGCAAGAGCAGTATTAGAAAAACCATAGAACCAGAATTTGGATCTGAAATTTGAACCCTGACTCTGCCACTTACTGTCAGTCTTACAATGGGTAAGTCACTACTTTCTGTATCTTTCTCTTTCTCTCTTTCTCCTTGTCTTTATGTCCATATCTATGTCATCTAGTTTCATTTACAGTGAGAAAATACTCACAAGAAAGTTGTTTAATCTTTCCAGCAATGTGTCATTGTAATTTTTGGAAAAATATCCTAGTGTACTAGTCATCATAAAATACTATAGATAATCATAAATCTGTGATTCTGAATACTCATTACTTTTTACTTTATCACCATTACTGTAGAAACATAAAGGGTTTATACTGGGCACTTTGAATTTTTATCTTTGCAAATCATAGTAAATGATTTGACAAACTATTAAAAAGACTCCAATGATGGTTCTTCCCATTTTTAACTAGACAGATCTTAAATACCAGATATGGTTACTTACCAGGCCTTTTCTCAAAGTTTTCCAAGTTAAAGAGAATTTACTACTAGCATAGCAGCACTTATCACTAGTGCTAAGCCAGTAGTACCTCGGTGCCATGATGGAGTGGCACTGTAGTGAAAGGCAAACATGTAAGTAAATAAAAGGAAGGTATAGAGACTTTGCTCAGAGATATGAATAAAAGAGTTTACAAAATTAGTTAAATTATGTATCAAAACACCATAAGAAACATACTTCATCAGACCCTTGGAATAATGCTTTGCAGTGCTAGTGATGAGCTTATGAAAACTTACATAATGAGGAGCAAACATGGTAGTGTAAAGGCAGAGACCTGCCTAAGCTTTCTCAAATTTCCTTCCAAACAACTTTAAAATAATGTCTCAAAATGATTCTGGACCAGCACAATGAACAAAAGGATGGGGTGAAATAATTTTACAGCAAAAGTCAACTTAAAATGTCAGCAGGAAAAGTCTTTGTCTCTGGGATGGTGGAGTGCAATGAAGCATAACCCACACCCAACAGCAGGCTTTGGAGTGGGGGGGTTGGTAGGGGAGTGGTGACTGAATTGGTACCTGTGGCTTCCAGAGTTCTCAGGCCACAGATGGTAAGGGAGTCAGACAGAAGGAGACTACAGGGAACCCTTTGTTGGCACTGGGTGCAACATTCTTTTGCATGACACATCTATAGTTCTGGGTGGCAGTCCCAGAAAGAGCATTAGCACACTAGAGCATAGAGCCAAAGGAGATTCAATAGCCTGGTAAAGTAAACACCAAAAATACTAAAGAGAATAATAAAAAGCAGAATAGGCCAACTGGTAAAAGAGACACAAAAATTCAGTGGAAAGAAGAACTTAAAAAGTAGAATTGGCCAGATGGAAAAGTAGATACAAAATCTCAGAGGAAAATAATTACTTAGAAATTAGAATGGGAAGGGAGGCAAGGTTAAGATGATGGAGAGAAGTTTCCTGAGCTATCCTCAGTTTCCCCTGGAAACAATGATAAATCAATCCTCTAAAAAGAATCTGAAGCAACAGAATCTACAAAAAGACATAGTGAAATAATGTTCCAGCTAAAGATAACTTAGAAGGACTTCAGGAAATGTCTGTCTCACTTGGGTAAAAGGAGAGTGCAGTCCAGTGCAGAAGGTGTCCAGGCAAGCCAGCAGGGGGCTCTAAGCCACAGCCCAGATCAACAACCAAGGCTACTTGGTCCTGGCTCAGCAGGTCAGTGGTATAGCAAGCAAGCTGTGAGTCCTCCAGCCCCAGTGCAGAAGGCAAATTGCCAGGTCTGGCACCCAGGTAACAACAGGCATGACTAGGCTGGCACACCCCAGAACAGGCAGCAAACCACCAAGACCTGAGGCCCCAGGGCATAAAGCCAGGGACCATGCCCCTGGGCCCCAGCACAAGAAACTTGGGACAGTGCCCTCTGTGCCCCAGAAACAGAGCTCAATTTTAAAAGTCACTAAATAGGGGGAAAATGAGCAAAAAACAAAAAAGAGTCTTAACAATAGAAAGCTATTAAGGGGACAGGGAAGATCAAAACACAAGCTCAGAAAAGGACAACATTGTCAAAATGACTACATGAGAAACCTCAAAGGGGAATATGAATTGGTCTCATGTCCAAAAACCCTTCTTGGAAAAGCTCAAAAAGGATTTTAAAAGTCAAATAAGAGAGGTAGAAGAAAATGGAAAAAAAGAAATGAGAGGTATACAAGAGAGAGTCAATAGCTTAGAAAAGGAAGGACAAAAATTGACTGAAGAAAACAATTCAGTAAAAAACAAAATTAGAGAAATAGAAAAAAAAATCCGCTTAAGAAAGCAACTGCTTAAAAAGTAGAACTGGCCAATGGAAAAGGAGGTACAAAAGCTAACTGAAGAAAATAATTCCTTAAAAATTAGAATTGAGGAAATGGAAGCTAATGACTCTGTGAGACATCAAGAATCATGTCAAACTAAATCAAAAGAATGGAAAAAAAAAACAGAAGAAAATGTAAAATATCTCACTGGAAAAAAAAAAACTGACCTGGATAACAGATCCATGAGAGGTACTGGATTACCTGAAAGCCATGATACAAAAAAAAAAAAAAAAAGATCCTGGAGAGCATCTTTCAAGAAATTATCAGGGAAAACTGCCCTGATATTCTAGAACCAGAGGATAAAATAGTCATTGAAAGAATCCCTCAGTCACCTCCTAAAAGAGACTATGGGAAAAGATGGTGGAGAAAAGTCTAAGCTCTCAAGATTTTCCCCCACAAAAGAGATGAAATATTGCCCCAGGGTGAATATTGAAGAGTAAAAATAAATAATAGTTATATTGAATAATAGAATATTGAAGAGTAAAAATAAATAGAGGAAGAACAGGGGTTGTCCCAGGACAATCAGAGAAGATTTGAAGAAAAGTCCTAGGATGAGGTTTTGTCCCTGTGAAGAGTAAGGTCCTAAGATCATTTAAATAACAAGCGGCAAGTCCTGGGGTTAGTGGGCTGGGGAAGCTGTCTGGGCCCCAGCCGAGGTACAAGAGGGTGTTAGGTATCAGAGCTGGGAAAAATCAAGGTAACCTCTGTTGACAAAGAAAGCCAGACTCAGCTGTGCTGCAGAGATGTAGTAGGGGTGAGAAGAAACCTGCAAACATCTGGTGAGTGCAGAAGCAGTGGGGCAAGGATGCCACTGCCTATGGGCACTTACAAGAGGCTAGAGGTGTTGGTTCCAATTCCTGGCAGGAGAGGAGAACTAAAGGAGGATCTGAGGCTAGAGGCACCATTCCTCATACCCCAGGACTACAGGTGATGATAAAAACTAAGTTATTACAAATAAAAAAAATGCACAGGTAAAGGAGAAAGAATCCAACCATAGAAAATTACTATGGGAATAGAGAAGACTGAGGTTCATCTTCAGAGGAAGATAATGAAGCAAAGAAACCTTCTTCTACCCCAGAGAGTAAAATCAATGGTCACCTGCTCCAAAAGAATTCATAGAACAACTTAAAAAAGACTTAAAAAAACAAATAAGAGGGACTGAGGAAAAAAATTAAAAAAGAACAACCAAGAAAAAAAGATTATTAAAAGAAAGTCGACCAATTAGAAAAAGAGATTCAGAATCTTAAGGAAGAAAATGACACCTTCAAATTTAGAATTGGACAAGGGAAAGCCAAAGAAGTTACAAGAGATAAAGAAATAAAAAATGAAATATGAAGAATGAAAAAAAAATAGAAGAGAATGTGAAACATCTCATAAGAAAAACTGATCTAGAGAACAGATCAAGAACAGAAAACATAAGAATAATCAAGTTATCTGAAAGATATTATCAAAAAAAATCTTGATACAATAATACAAGAAATTAAAGAAAATTGTCCTGAAGAATAGAGCAAGAGGGGAAAGTAGAAATAGAAAAAATCCACTGATCACCACCTGAAAGAGCTTCTATGAGGGAAAGCCACAGGAATATTATAGTCAAATTCTGAAAACTCCAGCTCAAGCATAAAATATTATGAACAACAAGAAAAAAAATAACAATTTAAATATGGCAGTACCACAATTACAATCACACAAGACCTAGCAGTGGTGACACTAAAAGATCACTGGTCTTGCAACACTATATATCAAAGAGCAAAATAACTAGGGCTCCCACCAAAAATATCATACCCAACAAAGCTAAGCATAATCTTGAAAGAAAAAAAAATGGACATCTAATAAACTTTCAGGACTTTGTTTAAAAAAAAAAGAAAACTTGAACTTAATAGAAGATTTGACATAAAGAGCCAAGAGAAATTTGGTTGGTTGTTGTCCTTAGTTCTTGAAGAAGACCAAAATAACGTCACTGTGCTAAAGTCAAGTTACAGTGTGTCCAACTGTGGTTAATTAGACCAATAGAAGCTTGGAATGTTCTACCACAGTTTGGGCAGAAATAGTCCATGTGAACATTTGTGATGGATTTGCTAAATTTGCACATCTCACCTTTTTTTGAGCTACTTCAGTTCTGCTTTGCTTATAGAGCACAGCACCTTCTCTGATGTAGGCATGCCATGCTGAGTGGTCCGGTGCCTGTCTCCCATGTCATAAAATCAATCAAGAGAAATATTAGGTACATATCAAAGACTAATTACAAGGGACTCTAAAAGGACAGACTTTATCTTTTATGTATGTAAAATGTAAAACATGTGTCTAAGATTGTCATTAGTAATAAGGTAGTTAGTAAGGAAGATTGAGGCAGACCTGAGTATGATATGACTTTAAAAAGTAAAACCATTTAGGAACTGCTAAAAAGAATAATTATCTCATGCAAATGATGCGTGAGAGGAAGAAGTGACACAGAGGAATTAGATGGGGAGGAGGACTATTAGTTCTGAAAACCTACTTTCATCGGGAATGGGTTCAAGGGGGAACAATACATATATATCTAGAAAAGTATAAAAGTCTTCTAAATTCAGAAAGAAATAAAACCCTAAAGGGGGAGGGGGGAGGGAGAGGAAAATGGAGGGATCTTTAGAGGGGAGGGTGAGGAAATAGGTCAAAGAGGGGTATGGAAGGATTAGATTCATGTGAATGTGAAGATAAGGGAGGAATTCTTGGAGGAAAGGTAGGTTAAGTAATAGGAGAGCAAGGTAGAGGGTAGAAGTAAAGTAGAGGAGTTAGGAGGGATAGGAAATAAGAGATACACACAAACATAAAAACAAAGGTCGGAAGTAGAATTTGTTAAAGAAAGTATATGTCTATGTATATATCTATATATGTATGTATATGTATGTATATATGTATATGTGTATCTATATATCTATATGCTTAATTGTAGCCTTCTGGGGGGAAGAGGGGGAAAAAGAATAAAGTAAAAAGTGCACAGAAGAGAACAAAAGAAAAGTAACATGGAAGCAAAGAAAAGATGGACAGCTTTCAACATAATGTGTAGTATTTATTATATAGACTTTCTTGAAATGGAAATTTATTGCTATATATTTTGAATCCTCTCATATTCTGCTTTTTTCTTTTCTTATTTTTTTCTCATTTTGTTTTTAAGTTTCAATATTTAAGTTTGTAATGTTTCTTTTTCTTTTTTTGTTGTGTATTTAAGTTTCAGTATTAAAAAAAAAAAGAAATTATCAAGGAAACTGCCCCAATATCCTTGAACCAGAGGGTAAAATAGTCACTGAAAGAATCCATCAACTGGGGCAGCTAGGTGGTGCAGTAGATAGAGCACTGTCCCTGAAGTCAGGAGGACCTGAGTTCAAATCTGGCCTCAGACACGTAATATTTACTAGCTGTGTGACTCTGAGCAAGTCACTTAACCCCAGTTGCCTCACCAAAAAAAAAAAAAAAAAAGAATCACCTCCTGCAAGAGATCCCAAAATGAAAACTACAAGGAATATTGTAGCCAAATTCCTGAACTGAACTATCAGGTCAAGGAGAAAATATGGCAAGCAGAAAGAAGCAATTCAAATATCAAGGAGCCACAGTCAGGCTTACACTGAACTTAACAGCTTCTACATTACAGGATTGGAGGGTTTGGAATATGATATTCCAGAAGGCAAAGAAGCTTGGATTACAACCAAGAAATAACTACCTAGCAAAACTGAGCATAATCGTTCAGAGGAGGAGATGGAAATTCAATGAAATAGGGGACTTTCAAACTTTCCTGATGAAAAGACCAGAGCTGAACAACAACAACAAAAAAAATGTATCTTCAAATAGAAGATTCAAGAGAAGCATGAAAAGGTAAACAAGAAAGAAAGAAAAAAACATGTTATTAAATAAGGTTAAACTCTTTACATCCCTACTCTGGTAGATGATACTTGTAACCCTTGGGAACTGTATATGCACTAGGGCCGTTAGAAGGGGTACACATAGACCGAAAGTGTGGGTATAAGTTGACTTTGATGCAATGATATGAAAAATAAGAGGTGAGACACAGGGGACGGAGCCAAGATGGAAGAGGGAAAGCAGTGACTGTCTTGAGCTCTCTCCCAAAGCCCTCCAAATACCTAAAAAAATTGGCTCTAAACAAATTCTAAAGCAGCAGAACCCACAAAAAGACAGAGTGAAACAAATTTCCAGCCAAAGACAGCCTGGATGGTTAATCCTAAAGGTATATAGCGCCAGGCTGGAAGAGGAGCGCAGTTTGGCGTGGGCACGCAGGCCACAGCGACCTTGGAGCAGGCCTCAGAGCACCAAATCATGGGCAGCTGTGGTGGTTTTCAGACTTCTCAACCCAGGAATACCAAAGACAACTTAGAAGGTCAGTGGGAAAAGTCTGTGACTGCAGTGAGAGAGGAGCTAGGTCTCAGCTGCAAGTCTCGAGCGTGGCCTGGGGCCATGGCTTTTTCCTGAGCTTCCAGCCCACAGACTGAAGGGAAATCGAGTGGCTGATCAGAGGAGGATTGCAGGGATCTCTTTGCCATTGCTGAGGCAGGAATCTCTTGCTTTACCAGTGCTTGGATCTGGGTCACAGTTGTGAGGGGCAGTCCTGGGGCAAGGAGGAGCATTGGTGCGGTGGACATTGTTGTGGTGGTGGAGAGAAAACACCTAGCCCCTTATCATACCACCTTGGAAGAACTTAGAAATACCTCTGAAAACAGCTGTACAAACCCCCGAAGCTTGGGACAGTACACTCTTCACACTGGAAGCAGACTTTTACCTTAATAAAGAATTTAAAACTCAAGTAATTGGCCAGGATCACAAGTAAGCAGCACAAAAAGAGTCAGACTATATTATCTTACTTTGGTGACAAAGAAGATCAAAACATACAACCAGAAGACAACAAAGCCAAAGCTCCTACATCCAAAGCCTCTAAAAAATATGAATCAGTCCCAGGCCTTGGAAGAACTCGAAAGGGATTTTGAGAAGCAAGTAAAAGAAGTAGAGGAAAAACTGAGAGTGATGCAAGAAAATCATGAAAAACAAGTCAACAGTTTGCTAAAGGAGACCCAAAAAAATACTGAAGAAAATAACACCTTAAAAAATAGCCTAACCCAAATGGCAAAAGAGGTCCAAAGAGCCAATGAGGAGAAGAATGCCCTAAAAAGCAAAATTGGACAAATGGAAAAGGAAGTCCAAAACTGATATTGAACTTATTAATAAAACTAAGCAATGAAAAATCAATAAAATAGACAAACCTTTGATTAATTTGATTTAAAAAAGAAGAAAACCAAATTAGCAGTATTAAAAATGAAAAGGATGAATTCACCACCAATCAAGAGAAAATTAAAGCAATAATTAGGAGCTATTCTGCCCAAGTGTATGCCAAGAAATCTGACAATCTAAGTGATATGGGTGAATATTTACAAAACTATAAATTGCCCAGAAATAAAATATTAAATAACTCCATTTTAGAAAAAGAAACTGAACTGCCTACGAACTCTCATCAATGAACTCCCTAAAAAAATCTCCAGGGCCAGATAGATTTACAAGTGAATTCTACCAAACATTAAAAAACAATTAATTCCAATACTATGTAAACTATTTGGGAAAATAGGTGAAGAAGCAGTCCTACCAAATTCTTTTTATGATATTAATATGGTGCTGATACCTAAACTGGTAAAAGCCAAAATAGAGAAAGAAAATTATAAACCAATTTCCCTAATTAACATAGATGCAAAAATTTTAAATAAAATATCAGCAAAGAGATTACAGCAACTTATAACCAGCATAATACACTATAACCAGGTGAGATTTATACCAGGAATGCAGGGCTGGTTAAATATTAGGAAAAGTATCAGCATAATTGACCATATCAATAACAAAATTAACAAATCATATGACAATTGATGCAGAAAGAGGTTTTGACAAAATACAACACCCATTACTATCAAAAGCACTGGAAAGCACAGCAGTCAATGGAGTTTTCCTTAAATTGATAAGCTTTTATCTAAATTGATAAATTGATTTAGCTTTTATCTAAAACCAGCAGCAAACATTATCTGTACTGGGGATAAACTAGAAGCATTTCCAATAAGATTGGGGGGTGGAACAAGGATGTTCATTTTCACCACTGTTATTCAATATTGTACTAGAAATGTTAGCTTTAGCAATAAGGGAAGAAAAAGAAATTGAAGGAATTAGAATAGGCAATGAAGAAACAAAGCTATCACTCTTTGCAGATGATATGATAGTATACTTAGAAAATCTTAGAGAATCACCTAACAAACTATTTGAAATAATTAAGAACTTTAGCAAATTTGCAGGATATAAAGTAAACCCACAGAAATCATTGGCATTTCTATGCATAACTAACAAATGCCAGCAGCAAGAGACAGAAAGAAAAATATCAAAGTAACTGCAGACAATATAAAACATTTGGGAGTCTCCTTGCCAAGACAAACCCAGAAACTATGAGAATCCAATTACAAAACACTTTTTTTTAAAAGGCAATTGGGGTTAAGTGACTTGCCCAGGGTCACACAGTTAGTAAGTGTCAAGTGTTTGGTCTGAGGCCAGATTTGAACTCAGGTCCTCCTGACTTCAGGGCCAGTGCTCTATCCACTGCACCACCTAGCTGCCCCACAAAACACTTTTCACACAAATAAAGTCAGATCTAAATAATTGGGAAAATATCATGGGTAAGCTGAGCTAATGTAATGAAAAATGACAATTCTACCTAAATTAATTTACTTATTCAGTGTCATACCAATCAAACTACCAAAAATATTTTGTAGAGCTAGAAAAAATAATAACAAAATTTATCTAGAAGAACAAAAGGTCCAGAATATCAAGGGAATCAATGAAAAAAAAATGCAAAGGAAGGTGGCATAGCCATGTTAGATCTAAAACTATATTGTAAAGTGGCAATCATCAAAACTCTTTTGTATTGGCTAAGAAATAAAGTTGTGGATCAGTGAAACAGGTTAGGTACACAATACATTGTAGTCAATGACTATAGTATTCTACTGTTTGATAAACCCAAAGATTCCAGCTTCTGGGATAATAACTCACTATTTGACAAAAAATTGCTGGAAAAACTGGAGAAGACTATGGCAGAAACTAGGCATAGACTAACATCTTACAACATATACCAAGATAAAGTCAAAATGGGTATGTGATTTAGACATAAAGGGTTACTATAAGCAAATTAGGAAAACACAGAATAGTTTACCTTTCAGATTAATGGAAAATGGAAGAATTTATGACCAAACAAGAGATAGAGAACATCTCTCTGATAAGGCCCTCATTTCTAAAATATATAGAGAACTGAGTCAAATTTATAAGAATACAAGTCATTCCCCAATTGATAAATTGAGACATGGACAGGCAGTTTTCAGATGAATAAACTAAAGCTATCTCTAGGCATATGAAAAATGCTCTAAATCACTATTGATTAGAAAACTGCAATTCAAAATGACTGAGGTACGACTTCACACCTATTAGATTGACTAACCATGGCAAAACAGGAAAATAATAAATATTGGCAATCTGGGAAAATTTCAACACTAATGCTTTGTTGGTGGAGTTATGAACTGATCCATCCATTTTGGAGAGCAATTTGGAACTATGCCCAAAGGGCTATAAAACTGTGCATAGTCCCAAGTTGTTTGCCTTCTCAATGAGGAGGAAAGTGAGGGATGGAAGGAGAGGAGGAGGGAATTTGGAGGTCAAAATTACAAATAAAACAAATGGTAAAATTATTTTTATATGTAATTAGAAAAAATAGATATTTTTAAAAGTCCATGATGAAGATTATGACAGCTAATGTACTGGCTTCTTCTGTAGAAGATAAACAGAGATTCTCCAAGTAATTTCATAACATCCTCCAAACTGAATCAACTCTACATCTCAATAGTCATTGAATTCAATGTAAAGATGACAAAGTAAAGGACAATGAAATCAAAACAAGAAACTATGAAGTAGATTGTAAATGAAAGGGACTCATCTACAACAAAATATAAATAGCACTTTGTACTGTAACAATCATAATTTGGGAATAGAGTACTTTCTCTTACTAATGGAGTGGTTAAATAAATTGCGGTATTTGAATATAATGGAAGGTAAATATTCTGTAAGACATTTTGGTTATTATGAGTAGACAAGGGGAGACTTATGAGACCTGATGCAAAGTGAAGTAAGCTGAATAAAGAAAGTGGCATAGAAAATAACTACAACAATGCAAATAGAACAAGCATCATCATCCACAGGAAAAAAAATAAATATTACAAAATTATAATGTCCAAGCTTGGACTCAAAATAGAACAATACTATTAAAACCAAACAAAACCTTCTCCTTCACTTCTTTGAACAGATGGATGGCTATAGGTATATAATACTACCTATACTATCAAACTTCATGTATATGTGTGTTTCTTGTTGAACTTTTGTATTCTTTATTTCTAATGCCTTGTTCTCTGAGAAGGGTTGGGAAGAATGCATTGGGATTTGTAGGTTATGGAAAGACAAAAATCATCAATAAAATTGGTACTTTTCTGACTGCTATCATATGCAGGAAACTAATCATACATCTATGATTGAGACTAGATGACTTCCCTATTAAATTGGATCATTTTAAAAGTCTCGGAGTTTCCCTTTTGCAGAATGACAACAGGAGTGGCAATAATTTGGTTTACCAAGTCCTAGAGACAACTTTTCATAATATCATCATGAACTTCCTACCTTAAGCTGATGACCATTGTTTCAGAAACACTGACCAGATTCTGACTTATAAAATGGTTCTTCCTTTACCAGTCGCACCTTGGAGTGGTATCAGTTGCCTTGTATGGAGTTGGGGGAACAGTTGCCTTATTTTTGAAAGAGGTTTTCCTGTCACTCTTTTTGGGGGGTCAGGGTTATGTCCTCTCTAGTGTTTTCTTGCCAATTTCTTTCAGACTTGAGATTCTCTACATAGCCTTCCTTACAAAGTAACTCATTTAATTCTTCTGAAAAACCTCCTTGAATATCATGGTAGATGGAACACTGGATTTGGAGCCAAAGGATCTGAATTTAAATTCCACCTAGCAAACTTAATAGTTTCAGTTTCCACTTTTTACAAAATGTGAGTAATGACTGTAACACATATTCTAATCAACTGGATGACATGATATTACAGTTGTGTAAGCTTTCCTCAATGTTTGGAATGTATTCCTTCTGCATTTCCATTTAATAGAATCTCTAGTTAACTTCTAAACTCAGTTTAAGAGTGCCATCCTACAAAAAGCCTATTCCAATGTGCCCAATTACTAGTCTTCCACTCCCATTACTATCCCCAAGACAATCACACCATCACCTTCCATCTATTTTAGGTCTTCTTAAATTGTTATTGTTTTGATTATGTACCACATAGGCAGTTTGATGAAGTCTATGGACCTCTCCTTATAATAATGTTTTTGAATGCATAAATTAAATAAAATGCAGAAGATTACAAAGCAGACCAATTGAATGTGCATGTAGTTAAAACCTGTGATCTATTGTGCATGTATGTATTTAATGTTCTGTGTACATGTTCTTTCCCCTCAATATATTGTGATCTCCTTGAGGGCAAGTACTGCCTGTTTTTGTCTTTGTGTAACCAACACCTTAGCACAATGGCTACTACACAGTAGAAGCTTACTAAAGCTCAAATGAATGGAAATTCCACTCATCTATGCAGATCAGCAACTGCTCTATAACTTACTCTTAAAGAACTGTCCAGGGTTCTGAGTGGTTTGTTGACTTGCCATGGTCCGACAAGTAGTGCATACCAGAGACAGGACTTGAACCTAGTTCTTCCTTAAAATCAAGCCCAGAATTATATCTAGTGCATCCCATTGCCCCTCACTACATTGTCTAAAATTAGATTATTTCAGGGAAATTAGCTTAGAAGCTATAGGGTTACATTGCCTTAAAAACGCTAAATTAGAATCTAAAAACTACTAGGTAGGTTAAAAAAATAAATTTGTAATGAGTACAGGAGATAAAATATAATAGGAAATGATTAAGTATTAAATAACAATTTTTCAAATTCCATAACATCATTTTTTGTATCAAAAATGTCCAATGCAAGATTAATTCCTCTGGGAAGTAATAAGTATGAGATGTTATGTTTAATTTAAATCTAAACTGAAGGATAGTTCAATATGTCCAAAGACCTGTGATTTCATTTTTTTTTTGATAAGCTTTCTCACTCTGTGGATCAAAACCTTCCACTCCCTGTTAGATTGTTTTAAAAGTTGCTGTGGTTCTTCCCCTAAATTCATCATCAAATTGCCAATATTCAGGTAATGAGCCTCTCAGAATTTAGCTTTCATTGAATAACAGGAATTTTGTTAGTTGCCATATCCCTAACTGAAGCAATTTCAACTTGCTAGGAACTTTCAGAGATTGGCTCCATTGGCATGGCCTTTGAGAATCCTGGCTTCTTTCCATACCATAAGATGAGGATTGAATAAGGACATTATGGAGGAAATTGAGGGATATGACTTGAAATAAATTACTATCAATTGCTATCCTTTTTTCACCACCTCAATTGTGTCAATCATGATTTATAGGTAAAAGGATGCATAGCATTTGAAATCATAAAGAGTGTTAGTAGTTGTATTGTTGTTGTAGTAGTTTAAGGCAGATTTGACGTTCTGTGAATAACATTTTAGTGTATGTCTTCTTCATAGGTGAATAAATCAAATGATTTTGATCTAGAAACATTCATGAATATAAAAAGAGCACTCATTTTAAAAGGTTATGCATACAATTTTTGGAAGTTAGAACAATGATAAAATAGTTAAACAAATTCACTGGAAAGAAATGCAAATAACAATTGGATACTACAACTAGGAATATTCTTTTTTTTTCCCCTTTGGCTTTAACTTTGTTGGTCAGCTTTCAGGGTAGTAAATGTAAGTTCAGTTACTTCAAATTTAACAATGGTTCAATTGTGTTTATTGAATGGGACAAAGGAAGTCATCCAGCTGCCTAAGTGAATGACAAGCTGAGCTTTACAGAGATGCTGGACTAACTGGGGTTGTCAGTGCCTTTTCTAATATCTTCCTATGATTTTGAAAAAGCAAGTATTTTTATTTTTATGCTTGTTATGTTTTTAATAAAACATTGAATTAAAGGAAAATAATCTTTAATATATTTTATCTCGGTTTTTGCTCAACCATCATGCAGGTTATGAAGTTAACTACCCAACATTTTGGCCATCGTTATTTGTACCTAGAAGTCCCAAAGAAAGGGTTATAGGAATTTTTGCATGGGGAAAATAACAATGGAGAGGGGAAAAAAAGATAGGAATAATTAAACAGTGCATTTAAGCATGCATAATATAGAGTTCCTCATTTTATTTCTAACCTATTCATTCAAAACTAGTAAATTCCTGATCTTTGTTCACAAAAAGAAAAATTCAGAGAGAGAGGAACTAAAATTTACAGAACAACTATAGACAGCCTCTTAAGGGTTTAAGCATAAAGCCTGTAGCAACTTTTTAAATTGAGAAAAAGTTAAAGAAATTAGAAAATAACTTGCTTCTCCAACAATATAGAAAAAGGCTTTTGTTCAATTTTAAATGAACTATTATCCATATTCATGGTGCATAAAACAAAGAATGTATGCTCTCATACATCTTGGAATTTACCTTAGTTACAATAGCTACCTATTGCTATTTACCAAGATTTCTTTCTGTCCAACTCCAAAACTCTTTTTAAAAAAGTCTGATTCTTATGGCAAGAATTTTACCTCTAATAATTTTCATAAATTGGCATTCATATTGTTCTATCCCAGACTTATTTATACCTACTCATATTTTCTGTAGACAGGAAGATGCTATTTGTCTAATATGGATCATTGTAATGTCATGTACATTTATGGTGCTATTTGGATAAATAAAATAATACTCAATTTATTATACATTTCATCACACTTCCTACTAAAGTGAAATAAGCTTTTAGAATTAATGTTTCATTTAAAAACAAAGCCTATAATAATTTATTATCATTTATGAAATCATTCATCATAAAATAAACATCTTATATTCCATACTTCATGACAACTTATTTTTACAATCTGAAAAATCACTTCAATTAATATATGAAATATTCACAACTGTTACATTGCTAGCAAAATAACTGTCTTTTAAATAGCATATCAAATTCTAGAACATTTCCTTTCAGAAATATTAATGAGTTTATTTACAGTAGTTCATTTTCTTATAAAAAAATAGTTCAATTATTTTGTTAGTAGTTTAGAGGCCTCCTTGTTGCAAACTTTACTAATGCAGCCATCCATTGTTTTATAGAGAGAAACGGGGAGAAAAATCCATGCCTATTTTCTACAGGGTAGAAATGAGGGTCAGTTCCAGCCTGTGAAGCAAGTAGAAGTCACTAATTAAAGTAAAGAACCAAAATTAGCATCTTCTAACATATGAACAGGATTAGCCAAAAATGTATGAACATGAAGCAAGTCAAACCCACATTTTGGGAGTCAAAGGAAGCCAACAGTCAACAAGAAAGCACCCAAGAAGTCAGCAGAATGATAATGTACTACAAAAGGGGGTCCAGCAGAAGGGTGGTATGAAATCATACCAAGAGTAGGTTGTCTTGGTGGAAAGCTTGGAGGAGTGGAAAGGAAAACATAACAGTGAACAGTCATTCAGATTATTGCAAAGGACATCTAAGGTAATTTTAAATACCTCTTTAGATATTCTTTGGTTTCTATTGAAGAGGAGTCAGATGCAGGTGAGTGAGTCTAGATTAGAAGTGCCACAAATGCACTCCATGGGCTTCTCCCAAATGTGGCCTGAATCAAAGTAAAATGTAATTGGGAAATATTTAATAAAATTAATAAATAAAAGAAATATATAAACTTGTGGTTTTTAAGTCAATAAGTGGTTTACAAGGATCCTAATGTATGGTTTAGTGGTGCTTGTGTCTATTTGAGTTTGATACCACTGATCAAGATTATGTAGGTATGAACACAAACTTGAATTGAGGTAGAAAGAGCAGAGCAGAAGAGAGTTGGCCGCTTTTTGTTTGTTTGTTGGTGGTTTTTTTTTTGTTTGTTTGTTTGTTTTTCCTGTGAGGCAATCAGGGTTAAGTGACTTGCTCAGAGTCACACAGCTAGTAAGCATCAAATGTCTGAGGTCATATTTGAACTCAGGTCCTCCTGACTCCAAGGCCGGAGCGCTATCCACTGTGCCACCTAGCTACCCTGTGGTGGCTGCTTCTTATGAGTGAATCCTGACAGTGAATCTTTGGTCAGTGAGCCCAGCCAGGATTTTTACTGGTTAACAATGGTTGCTGATACTCCCACTCCTTTTGTAAGCCTGAAACAAGCTGACATAGACAACATGGAGTGAATTTTTCGCACTTCTAATCTAAACTCACTTCTTGGTAGAAAAGGGATAGAAATTCTGTTTTTGCAGTGTGGGGGGATGGAGAGGGAGGAAAAGGAATTCATTAATTGAGTAAAACCTAGAAGAATATAGAGGAAGTATTTCTCATTACATGGCATATATAGATAAGGGTAACAGTATCTGCCTGAGAGGATTATTATAAGACTCAAGTAAAATAATGTTTGCAAAGATGTTATATAAATTTTAACTGCTATCACTTGATTCTATAATGCCCATTAGTTATTTTCCTATATGTCTCTTTTCTTTCTTGGCTAAACTTCATGAAAATGTGCTTAATATTTGGTGAGTTAAATGTAGGTTTCCCCCCAAATTCAGTCCTGGACCCTCTTCTTAGCTCTTATGAATTAAATTATCATCTCTATGCAGATGATCCTTAGATTTATTTATCTAGCCCTAGCCTCTTTCCTTACCTCCATTGCATCTGTGACTTCCTACTGGACATCTCAAACTAGATATTTGTAGATATCTGAAAATTAAATATATATAAGTACTAAACTCTCTCCCTTCCTCCAGTCCCTCTCCCACCCATTGAGAAAGGAAGTAATATATCAATGGTAGATGTAAATTCATGTGAAACATATTTCTCTAATAGCCGTGTTGCAAAAAAAAAAAAAAGCCAGAAAAAAAGATAATGAAAACAATTGTACTTCAATCAGCACTCAGTGTTCAGAAGATCTCTCTCTGGAGGTAGATTATTTTTCATCATGAGTCCTTCATAATTGTTTTAGATCATTGTATTTATTGCTCAGAGTAGCTATGTCTTTCACAGCTGATCATCATTATAATATCGTTGTTACTATATATAATCTTCTCCTGGTTCTGCTCACTTCCCTTTGCATCCATTCATATGTGACTTTCCAGATTTTTCTGAAACTATCCTGCTCACCATTTCTTATAGCACAAATAGTATTCCATCACAATCATATACCAAAACTTGTTCAGCCACTTCCCAATTGATGGACATATACTCAATTTCCAATTCTTTGCGATCACAAAGAGTTGCTATAAATATTTTTGTACATAGAGATCCTTTTCCTTTATCTTTTTATCTCTTTGGGATACAGAACTAGTAGTAGTATTGCTTAGTCATAGATTATGCACAGTTTTATTTCCTTTGGGTATAGTTCCCAGAATGGTTGGACCAGCCCACAGCTCAACCAACAGTGCTTCAGTGTCCCATATTTACACATTCCCTCCAGCATTTGTCATTTTCCTTTCTTATCATGTTAGCCAATCTGATAGGTATGAAGTGGTACCTCAGAGTTGTTTTAATTTGCATTTTCCTAATCAATAGTGTTTTATAGCATTTTATATGACTATAGAAAGCTTTTATTTCTTCTTCTACAAACTTCCTTTCATATCCATTCACCATTTATCAATTAGAGAAATGGCTCTGATTTTAATAAATTTGACTCAGTTCCTATATATTTGAAAAATGAGGCATTTACATAATAAATTTGCTGTAAATTGCCGCCCCCCCAGTATCTTGCTTTCCTCCTAATTTTGGCTGCATTTGTTTTGTTTGTGCATTTAAAAAAAATTATTGTATTTAAAATTCTCTATTTACTTCTTGTGATCCTCTCTATCTCTTATTTGATCATAAATTCTTCCTTTATCAATAGATCTGACACTTATTATTTTGAAGGGCACCACTCTTCCTAGTCACCCAGACATACAACATAGGTGCCATCCTCCCTTCCTTACTCCCTTTCAGAGGGGATATATCCACATCCAATCAGGTTTTGTGGATCCAGAGCTACACCATTTTGAGAATCACTCCATTTTGTTCACATATATATCTCTGTACTATCCTATTAGTACTGCAGTGCAATAACCCATAATAGGATGTGCTGTGGTATCTCGTTTTACAACACATCCTGAGTAAAAGCCTACTCCCCCTCTCTCATCCTGTTATGCTCCATTTTGGCAGAAAATCCCAACTGGCAACTGGATAAAAGGGTTATTGCACCAGCTCATCCTTGAGCCCCATCAACAGGGACTTTGACAAATCAACTTTTTTTTTCCCCTGTCCCCCATACCTTGCTCCTTACTCCCTAAAAACTAAAACAACAACAACAACAACAAAAAAAAAAAAACTTGTATACTGTTCATTCAGAAAATCTTTGCCTCTTTCAGGTAAGATTCCCCTACTGGTGAACTCGATGAATCCTACTTGGTCTAAATTCCACTTCTTGGCCAGTCTTTGGATTCCAGTTTCTACAATTTCCAAATCCTGTCATTTTTACCACTGTAAGATCTTTTGATTACCCTTCTCTTATGTGACACTACCTCATCCCTTCATCACTCAGCTATTGCACTAGTCTGCTGCTTGAAATCCTTATTTCAAGTCTTGCCTTCATTCCGATCTATCCTCTACTCAGATGTCAAATTGATCTTATAGCCCAGATCTGACCATGTCACCCCCTCCCATTCAATAACCCCAGTAGCTCACTATTACCATTAGGATAAAATAAAATCTTTGGTTCAGTTTTAAAAAACTTGTCACAAGCTTTTTTAACTTTCCAATCTTCCTGTATGTTACTCCTCTAATATTTTCTGAGATCCAATGACTGTGGACTTTTTACTGTTGCTGGTACAAAGCTGTCTGTCTCCTCACTTTGAGGATTTTCACTGGCTATCCTTTGTGTCCGAAACTCTGTCCCTCCTTTTATGTGTCTTTTGGCTTCACTAGATCTCCTAAAGTTTCAGCTAAAGTTTCACCTTCACTCTGAGATTATCTCCTATTTATCCTGTATATAGCTTGTTTGTGCATAGTAGTTTGCACGCTGTCTAACCCATTTGATTGGAAACTCTTTGAGGATAGAGATTTTTAAAGTTTATTTCTTTTTTTTCTCTTTCCTTTATGTCTCTAGTACTTGGCACAGTCCCTTTTACATAGTAGGTGCTTAAATACTTGTTGACTTGATTTGACTTACTTTCACTTCCTTTTCACTCTCTTCAAAAGCCTCTGCAATCTGACTTGTAATATCATTATTCAACTTCTTTTTCCAAAATTTGCCAGTGCTTTCTTAATTGCCAAATCTAATGGTCATTTCTCAATCGATAAACTTTGTGACTTCTCTGTAGCGTTTGTCACTGTTTATCACCAGCTCCAAGATAGATATCTTTTCATGAAATCTCTGTCTCTACCCTTGATCTTTTACCTTCTCAGTCTTGTTGGAGGATTGATTCTGCGTCCATGTCACACCCACAAGCAATGGGTCCACATGTGCTGGGACCTAATTTCTTTTTACTCTCTGCTAACTCACTTGATATTGTTCTCAGTTCCCCTTGGTTCAGTTATAATCCTGTACAGATGATTCCCAGATCAATACACACAGCCTTAGTCTCACTTCTGAGTTACAGTCACTCAACTCTAATGGGCGTATCAACTATAACATTTAAAACAGAACTCATTATCTTTCCTCCCAAATCCTTGCCTCTTTTAAACTTGCACATTACTGTCAAAGAAGCAAGTATCTTCCCACTCACCAAATCTTCACTCTCACTTACCCCACAGATCCATTGTTTTGCTAAATATTTTCATTTCTCACTTTGTAACATCTTTTACCTGTATTTCCTTTTCTCTGGCACATAGAATGTTGGATTTGGAGTCAGAAAGAGATGAGTTCAAATTTAG
Organism: Vombatus ursinus; assembly: GCF_900497805.2. Lineage (NCBI taxonomy): Eukaryota > Metazoa > Chordata > Mammalia > Diprotodontia > Vombatidae > Vombatus > Vombatus ursinus. The sequence continues at coordinate 40,921,261 of NW_020954596.1, read as the reverse complement.
CCTTAGATAATTACTAGCTGTGTGATCCTGGGTAAATCACTCTACCTTTGTCTGCTTCAATTTCCTCATCTGTAAACTGAAGATGATAATAGTAGTACCTGCCTCCCAAAGTTGCTATAAGGACAAAGCGAGATGTTTATAAAACACTTAGCAAAGCTAAAAACACTATATAAATTCTAGTTGTTGTTGTTGTTGTTGTTATTCTCACTGTCATCAATCTGGTTCTGGAATATTAGGCTCTCGTACCTGGGCTATTGCAATAACATTCTGGTTAGTTTTCCTGCCCCATATTGCTTTCCAATCAAATACCCCATTCAGCTCACATTTCTTTTTTTTTTTTTAAATCATAGGTGGGACCGTATCATTCCCTCGTCAGTGTGGCCCATTGTTCCCCTGTTTGGCATTTAAAGCTCTTTATAACTTGACCCCATTCTATTCTTTCAGACTGTCCTTCCCTGCATATATACTAATATTCAGCTACACTGTCCTACTTGAGGTTCCTAAATAAGACATTCTATTGCCATCTCTATGCCTTTGGACAAGCTCCATGGATATCCTGGAATGCTCTGCCTATTTGTCTATGGCTCTGGATTTCCCTGACTTTCTTCAAGACTTATTTCAAATCTCATCTTTTGCAAGAAGCCTTTTCTGATCCCTTCAGCAGCTTGGTTCTTACCTCTGAGATTACTTTTCATCTACTTTGTATTTGGGGCAGCTAGGAGTCACCATGGATAGAGTGCTAGGGCAGGGGTTGGGAAGACTTTTATCTTCCTGTGTTTAAATCTGAACTCAGACATGTATTAGTTGTGTTACACTGGGCAAGTCACTAACCCTGTTTGTCTCTGTTTCCTCACCTGTATAATTAGCTAGAGGAGGAAATGGCAAACCACTCTAGTGTCTTTGCCAAGAAAACCCTAAATAGGGCCACAAAGAGTCAGACATGAATGAAACCACTGAATGACAATTTTGTATGTATTTAGTATCTATTTATTTATGTTGTCTACCTCATTAGAATGTTAGTACCTTGGATAAGCACTGTTTCCTACCTTTTTTTTTATTTTTTGGGTTTAGCACCCTGCCTGATAACAGTACTTACTAAAAACTTGATTTATTTTATGACTTCTTTTATTTTAACAGCATAGACATTCTGGCTAACATTGTATTGACTTCCGGGCTTATCACTAGTTTTCTGTATTGGGAGCCACATCACTAATAGGTAACTAATATAATGTTGCTGTCTCTGTCCCCCTTTTGGGTTGTATGCACATTAACAGCATCTCAGATTCAAAGGATATAGAAATATTTGTTAGTTTCTTAGCACAGTTACAAATTGCTTTCCTGAATATTTAAACCAACTTCCAGCTCTACTAAGAATGTGTTCATGTGCCTATCTTTCCACAACCACTTTGGCAATGACTATTCTCAACTTTTGTCATTCTTCTATTTACCAGTGAATCTTGGTCTTCAACCAAAAAGACTTGGATTCTTGTCCCTGATCCAATATTTCTTTGTTTTATCATGCTGAGCAAATTACATAATCTCTTTGAGACTCTGTTCCCTTAATTTTAAAAGGGGATAAGAATAAACAGTGGTGTTATGAGAATACTTTATAAATTGAAAAGTATTGTATAAATGTAAGCTATTATTTATGTCCATGATTAATTCACTTTTGGGAATCAATCTCAACCATCATTTGTCATGTATCCCCTTACTGTTTTTCTAACAAAAAGGATGACCATTGCATAAGCCATTTGTTTGTTTGTTTTAATAAGGAATAGGGATGATGCAAATGCCTAGTCTTGGCTAAGAAATATGGTGGAATTATCTGTTTACTTTTTTGTTGTTGTTTTCTTTTAAAATTCTCCTATTCTTTTTAATTAAATGAAATAGAAAAAAGTGCCGAAGTTAAAGCAAAAAATAAAATAAAGCCATAATCTAACTTACCAGGTAGCTTCCTGCTTTTTGTGATTCTAATATGTTACAAAGCCTAACAACAGCCATGAATCTTCATAAATTAATGTTGGCCATTTTCTGAAGAAGAAAAATTAGAAAGAGAGAGGAAAGGTAGAAACTTGACTCATCGTAACTGAACAACTCTGCAAAAAAAAAAATTCATGCACAAAAGAATAATGCACAAACTTTTTAAGGTGCTACTTATAATTGAATTGAACATTATTTATAAGCATCTATGATTTCAACTATAAGGAGAATAAAATAATAAGATAAGGATGAATATCTTGAAAATGTTTTCAAAAATAAGGGATAGGAGACTATGGAAGATTCTCTGAAGAGACAGGCCTAAATTTCATCACTTGGGTCATGTCAAAATAAAATTTTAGGACATGAACTTTTAGAGGGGAAGTGAAAAAAAAATCTTACCAAAATTAACTGCAAGGGATTTTAAGTTTGCTCCTCTTTTTTTTTTTTTCCACAATTTCAGGTCTTGATTTTCTGTCATTTTAAAAAATTGTTTGGGATTAATGATGTTTGGAATTCATGAAAGCCAATACAGTAAAGCTTATTTATGTGTGATTATACAAACTAATACTTTTATTGGGAAAATTTCTGCTTGACATTTTGTGTTTTGACTGGCATTTGCTAGTTGCCAGCTGTCATAAAAAAGGACTGCAACACATGCCGTGAGCAGCATATGCCTTTTTGGGTGCTGAATAGCGTTTTCATACAAAAAATCAAATGATCCATAACATATTATGCTGTCATTTGAAAACACTATCAGAAATGAAACATTTTTCATGCCTGTAATACATTTTGTTCCCCAAGGCTCAATCTAGCATTTCCTCACTACTTTTGAAAATATAATGAGGAGAACGTTTATTCCATTAATTGCCACAGCAGCATTGATGCCAGAATACTAATGATTTTCTAAATGTATAGATTATAAGAAATTGATGCAAAATTTTCATATATACATATGAGTTTTCATATATATTAATTTATGTATTTCATACACATGTATATTCATGTGTATATGTATATACACATAAATGCATGCGCACACACACATACAAACACACATTTGCTTTTGATGATCTTATTGATGCTACACTTCCTGCTCTTTTGGAATACCTTGTGGATTACTTAGGCCCAGCAAAGATCAGATATGCTTATCTTTTAGGAAATGTGAATAACATCTAAAATCTGACCACTTTATTATGAGTGATATGGGCTCATATTACATATTGATAAAAGAGATTTTATTCTTCATATGTAAAAATAATATTTTAAAAATATACTGTGGAATGACAAGTGAAATGTTCTACAACATGCTTAACTTACTTTACATTATATGTAAACTAATGCAGCTCTATTATTAGATCTAGAAAAGAGCTACTAAACACATTTTGCATTATTCTTTGCAAGTTAAACATATACAGAATTACCACTTTCAAATTTCTTTGTTTTAATTACTAAGTATCTTAAAAGGCTGTTGAAGATTAATCACACATTTATAATTGAATCCAACAATTATTTATTAATCACCTACTATTTGATGAAAAATTTGGTGCTGTGGGAAATAAAATGTCCCCTGAAGACATAGTCTCTTCCTTCATGAAGTGTCATTTCTAGTAAGGTGATATGGTACTTACACTAATATATAAACTATATAATCAGATAAATAAGGTATATAAAGTTCTTCATGATATCTGAGGGGAAAAAGGGTCCTTGCCAATTTAGTTAGGGAAAGAATCAGGAAGGAAGTAGCACTTATAAATTGGTAATTTATAGGATCATAGATCTAGAGCTGATAGCAACATCAGATGTTGATGAATCCAGCCCCCTCATTTTACAATTGAAGAAAGAGAGGAACAGAGGATTTAAATGGTTTAGTAAAGTCTCTTATATAGTAAATGTTGCAGGGAGAATTTTAACTCAGGTTTTCTTATTCTAGAGCCAGTTTTCTTTGTACCATTGTACCATTCTGTCTCTGGTAAGGGACGGATAGAAATTCAAAAAAACCTAAACATTCTACTCAGAGGAAAGGGTGTAAACAAAGGCCTAAAGGAAGGAAAACAGAAGGTATGTTCAGAGAACAAGGGATATTCAGTTTGGTTTGAGCATAAAATACACGGAGATTAGTTCGAGAAATAAAAATCTGGAAAGGTACAGCGACACTAGGTTTGTGGAAACCTTTAAAGTTGTGTGGAAATGTCACGCATAAAATAAAAATTAGTCTGGTGGTATTGTGAAAGATGTATTCAAAGAAAGACAGAGTTGAAACAGCGAGATTCATTAGGAGGCTGTTCCCATGGTCCAAACAGGTGGCAAGAAGGACAAATGAATGAGGAAGAATTCTTGAGAGAAGGCAATTTATTGAATAGCACCTCAAACTCGTGATATCCAAAGGTGATCTTAGTATCTTCTCTTCAAAACCCATACCTCCTCCAAATTTTCTTCTCCACTGAGAGTAATACCATCCTCCAATTCATCCAAATTTGTAGTATCAGGCTCATTACTTATTCTTCTTCCTCATCATTCTTCTCTTGTTTTTCACTTGCACTCCTACCAATGTGTTTTCTAGTCAGTTGCCCCATCCAGTCATCTTTTCTTCTTTAACATTTCTCATATCCGCTTCCTTTTCTTCAACTATCTGCTCAGGTACTGACTACCTCTATTCTGTCCTTTTGTAATGTGCTTCTAATTGATCAGCAGTTTCTGCCAGCAGTTGCCCTTCTTTCCAGATAATCTTTCTCAGATCTACCAAAATAATATTCCGAAGGCTAATGTCTCATGATGCCACTTTTGACTAAAAATATTTGATGCCTCTTTCTTTCTATTAGGATGAAATATGAATACGTTATCCTTAAAGTTGAGGCCCTCCAGAATGCCTCTCCAGCCTTAACAAAAATCCTCTTTTTATCCTCTAGGGTTTAACAAACCTAGCTTATTTGCCATTCCCAAAACATGACATGGCATTCCCCACTTAAATAAATTCATCATTCTCTGTAGCTGAAATCCAATCCTTCTTCACCTCTACCTTCAGCTCAGGTGCCAACCATTTCAGGAATCCTTCTCTGATCCTGAGCTTTTCTAATCTTAAATCACTACATAAATGTTAACTATTATAATCAGCAGCATCATGACCTTCACTTGCTTCAAAATAACTACAGGAGAAATTATTCTTGTTCTTTTCAAATATTCATAGTTTTTAATATCTCCTTTATATTCTTCACTCTTTACCCTCTACTATATATATGCATATATATATATATACATATACACATACACACACACATATATATAAATATATATATTTATATATATGTATATTTATAAAACTTCACTTTTTATCCATTCTAATAGAACATAAGCCCCTCAGGGTCAAGAAACATGTCATTTTTAAACTTTTATATCCATTGCTTAATAAGGGTGCCTTGTACATAGTAGGTGCTGAATATATATTTGCTGAATAGGAGTGAGTGTGAGAGTGATGGAGAAGTACAGTTTGAAGACAGCAAGGATCTGAACAAGAGAGACTGAATGAATTATATTGTTACTTTACAGTAGTCAGAATGAGGTTTAGTTAGAAAAATAATGAGCTTGGTTTTATGTATGTTGAATTGGTGGTTTCTGAAAGACATCCAAATGTTGTCTCTGTGGTAGCCAGAGGTACAAATCAGTACTCAGAAGAGCTTCCCAAATGGAGATAGTATTTGGGAATCATTGGTGTAGCTGTGACATTGATTCTATGGGAATCAAAAGTTCTAGTCTAGTCCCAGCTTTGATACCAGCTCAGTATTTGAACTTGAAAATAAGTTGCTTTACCTCTCTGTACTTCTTTATCCATAAAATAAAGGGTTGGTGACCTTGTGTAGGTCCAAAATAGTCTATCCTATAAATAGAATCAAAATTTCTTATTGATATTTTTCAGTTAATCCTATTGAAAGCAGCTCATTTTCCTTTGGAAACTTCCCTTAGATCTTCTTTTCTAAAATACTACCCACAAATTTCGTATCTGCTGAAATATGGAAATGGTAGTTATAAACCCACCCCAGAAAGTTTTATAATAATAGAATTATAGACTTGGAGTTTAGAGAGACCTGATATATTCTCTAGTATAATTCCCTCATTTTGAAAATGAGGAAACTGGGATACAGAAAAATTAAATAATTTGACCAGGTTCACTTAGGTAATAAGCAGCATAATCAACTTTAACTATAAAAATCTCTCAATTTCTTTCTACCTCTCATTCTTCAGAGCTTTGCAACATTTTGCAAGTTGTTTAACCTATCCACCCCAGGAAACTCAGTTTAACTTGCAAAGCAGTTACAAACTTGCATTTGTATATGAAATTTCCTCACTGGGAATCTCCTACATTAATTGTATTCCAGGTCCTGTTCCCTCAAACAATTTAACAACAACAAACAACAAACACAACAATAAACAAAAACTAGCAACAAATAACAGTAATTCTCTATAACCAACAACCAATAACTAACAAAATCACAGTATATCAGGGTTGGACGTAATCTCAGAAACTTTCCACTCCAACTCATACTTGTATGAGAATCACCCTTATAATCTAGCTGAAAATTGCTCATTTAGCCTTTGCTTAAACACCCCAGACAGAAGGAACACACTGCCTCTTGAAGTAGCTAGCCCATTTCACTTTGGAAGAAACAATTATTAGGAAGTTTTTACTTATATTAAACCTAAATTTCCTCTTTGCTACATCCAATACTTGTTTTTAGTCCTGGGCTCAAGGACAAAAAAAGAAAAACTCATGTCTCTTTCAAGTGGCAGGTATCATTATCTATCCCTGATTCCTATTTCCTAGTGCAACTGTTCCTATTTATATCAACTGATCCTCTATGGTATGATCTCATGATATTTCATGATCTTGGCTGCCCTTCTACAAATGCTTTTATCCACATATTTTCTAAAATATGTTGCCTAGAAATCAACCCATTAATCCAGATGTGATTTGAGAACAGTGAAAATAGGCTTACACATCTCCTTCAAAGTTCTATCTTTCTCTTAATACCACTGATAAAAATCAAATTAGCTTTTAAAAAATTTTTTATTGTTGTATTGCCATTCTGTTTTTCAATAAACCTTAATGGCTCCCTATTACTTCCAGGATCAAATATATAATCTTCTATGTGGCTTTTAAAACTCTTCATAACCTGGTTCCCCCTTCCTTTTCCAACCTGCTTACACCTTACACTCCTCCTGGCTATTCCTCACCCACGAAACTCTACCTCATGAGTGTGAATTTTCATTCTGTCCCTCATTTCTAGAATTTTCTCCCTCCTTATTTTTGCTTCCTGGCTTCCCTTGGTTTCTTGCTATCTGAGCTATAATTATACCTTTTGCAAGAAGATTTTCCTGGGTCTCCTTAACCTTATTGTTTTTCCTCTGAGATTTGTATGTATGTATGTATGTATGTGTGTGTGTATACACACACAGATATATATACATATATATATACACACATACATATATGTGTCTGTGAATGTATATATAATTTTATAACATTTATATATTTATACCAATATAAAATATTTATAATAATTTTATAACAAGTGCACACATTCATACATATAATGTATGTAGAGTGTATGTGTACTTATGTACTATATGTACAAATTATATATTTACACTATATGTACATGCATACATATATAATGTGTGTAGAGATGTGTGTATACATGTGTGTACTTATAGTGTATATATGTATGTGTGTGTATCTATAAAATTTGTACATAATTGTTCTTCTATTGGTTTCCCCATTAGAGCTGTAAGCTTCTTGAGGGCACAGACAGTTTTTTGTTTTCTTTGTAAACCCGGTGCTTAGAAAAATGCCTGGGACATTGTAGTTGCTTAGTGAATGCTTGCTGACTTTAATTGACTTCATTATTATATGCTCACCTCCTATTAACCTTTAAATCACAAAAAGTGCTTTCTTTTTTCAGATAACTGACTGTACCTCCCTCACCATGTGCTTTTTTAAAGTTGATGTTTTTGAACCCTAGTATAAGATGTTATATTTATCCTTATTGTAATCTTAATATATTTAACCTATTGTCCAAGCCTATAAAGATAATTCTGACACTGATTAACCTCCAAGATGATAATAATTATCTGTCCTTGGCTTGTATCATGTGGAATTTGATGAGCCTGCCATCGATGTTTTGTCCATCTTTTCAACAGCTTATGTCCAAGTATAGATCCCTGGCACAACTCACTGGAGACCTCCAAACTGACATTGTACCACTGATGACTACCATCTGGTGTGACTATTCAATCAGTTCTGAATTCACTTAATATTACTATCATCTTGTCAACATTTCTTCATTTTTTCCCAAGAACAGTATAAGAGACTTTGACAAAGTACACTGATAAAAAAATAGAAAACTCTATCTGTAGCATTGTCTGTGATTTATCAGCGTAGTAGTATTGTTTAAAAAGAAAATGACATTAGTCTTTCCTGCCTTTGTCTTAAATTTGCACAGGATCTTTGTGATCATATTTCCTTTTTTCACTATTCATTATCAGTTTCACAATGTATTACAGAAATTTGCAGGGGATGGAAAGCAAGTTCATTAGCCTATAGTTTCTACACAATCTTCTTAGCTAAAGCAAACAAACAAACAAAAACTGAGCAAGATTTCCCTTCTCCAAACTTGGAGCTGTTCTCCCACTTTCTACGGTCTTTTAAAGATAATTGACAACGACTCAGCAATCACATTAGCCAGTTTGTTGAGTATCACTGAATGTTGTTTATCTGGATTTGGCGACTTGAACTCTTGATAAGTGACTCTTGATAAGATAAGTAAGGTTGCAAGAAGCTCCTTGCCATCTCCTTACTTATCTTGGGAATCAATTTTACATTAATCATTTTTGTTCAGACCTTTTTGGTCCCAAGATCATACTCCTGTTCAGAAAATACAGGACCTAAAAATTCTGTAGCACTTTCTTTGATCATATAATATCATTGTCTCATTATTCCTAAACAGGATGTATATCCTTTGTATGATCCTCTTTCTTCCCATCAATATAGCTTTTGTATTATTGATGAATAAAAAAATCCTTTAACCACATACTATGTGCTAAACACTTGACATAAAACTAAAAAAAGATAGTCCTTGGTTTCAAGTAGCCTATAGACTATTAGGGAGAGAGAGAGTGAGAGAGAGACAGACAGACAGAGACAGAGACAGAGACAGAGAGATGGACAGAGATCTTGGAATTCCTAAGATGCAATAGAATATTTGTGCTTTCATCAATGACTCCTGCCATTAAAATAGGCAAGCATGGACTTAAGGGTCAATGTGGAGAGGAGATTCCAAGTTTCTTATTACAGGATTGGAAAATGAAAGGTTTGTGTTTTGCTAGAGTGGAAAAGCAGTGGGGATATAGGCAAGAATGCTGATGTTGGGCCCTGGAGCAAGGAAAGGCATAAGGATTCTGTTTGGTGCTAGCTTGAGCTGGTGCCATCTAGGTACCCACAGGTACAATCTAAAGAAGAGAAAGGGTAAAAAGGAGGGTGACATTTGGATTCTGCTTCAATTAATCTATAAATTTTCGCATTGGTGTGTCAGGGTGTTTTGTGACATGGGGAAAGTGGTAGTGGGGTCCTACTTGATGATGTGTTTAGCATTTTTATTACATATTTATACTATTTTACTTGTACTTGCTTCTAATTCCTATCCATGGCTTTTAAAAATCTAAGTGCATTAGCGAGTTTTTTGTGTATACAGATTTTCATTTTATGTAACTCTTTTCCTCCTGATTTAAGTTTGTTTCTCTTTTTATCTCAGAATTTCATTCTTGAGAGTTTTTCAGCCTTCCCATGTTGGTTTCTGTTATACATTTTCCAGATATGGGTTCCTATTTATCCTTTTCCAGAATCCATATAAAATTTTGTTGCTGTTGAGGCATATGCAACTCTTCATGACCCCATTTGGGGTTTTCTTGGCAAAGATATTGGAGTGGTTTGCCATTTCCTTCTGCAGTTCATTATACAGCAGAGGAACTGAGGCAAATAGGGTTAAATGACTTGCCCAATATGGCACAACTAATAAGTGTCTGAGGCCAGATTTGAACTCAGAAAGATGAGTCTTTCTGACTTCAGGTCTAACTCTCTATCTACTGTACCACCTAGCTCTCTCAATACCTAGATTGTACACCAGACTATATACCCTGCTGTTCTTTCTATCGTAAATTCTAAGAGAGAGTAATATCTTCCATTCATTTCCCATCATTTCTAAACCAAAATAATTTTAGTTAGTGAGAATCGGACTCAAAGAAAGGATCTTTTTTGGCTCATTTACCTTTTTTAGAGAAAACTTTTCATTAAAACAAATCAAGAAATTATTAAGAAGAATTATAGCATATATTTCAATAATTGAAGCTTTGATATCATATCCCTGTGCCAGGATTTGATCATTTTCTCAAGATTTTTTTTTTCTATCAATGTGATTTGTAAGATAGTCTGATGACAATATTGCTTCTGTTTCTCTTTCAATGATCTTTACCCAAATAGTTTCTACCTTATATCCTATTTTTTTTCCTCATAACATGGCACATGCCTTCAAAAGACTGAAAAGAGGAAGGATGGAAATAAACATTTGTTAAGTACCTACTACAAGCCAGGCACTATGTTATGCATTTTAAACATATTAACTCATTATTAATCATTAATATTAACCTGGCCCTGAGGCTCAGCAGTGGCATGGGACATGCTGGCCTTTCCTCCAGATGAGTGGCCCAAACATGGCTCTACTGCATGTCCTTTCCCGGGTGGCCGGCACAGCACCAGCCCATTGCCGAGGCCTGGCCAGAGGTCTACAAAACAGTCCCTCTTCCTTGCTCTCCTCCAAGTATGTGAATGTGAAGGAGCCCACCATGGACTTGAAGGCCATGACTGCCCGAGCAGCCCAGACCCTGCTGTGGACAGAGCTCTTCCGAGGCTTGGCGATAACTCTGAGTTACCTGGGCCAGGAATCCACCACCACCCACATGCCTTTGTGAAGGGCCCTCGAGCCTCATTTAATCCTTTCAACAATCATAGGTACTGTTATGATTCCTGTTTTATAGTTGGATTAACTGAGGCAGAGTGAGGTTAAGTCACTTCCTAGCTACAAATATCTGAAT
>NW_020954596.1:40878009-40910133 GCF_900497805.2 Vombatus ursinus | reverse complement strand
TGAGGCAGAGTGAGGTTAAGTCACTTCCTAGCTACAAATATCTGAATCCAAATTTGAACTCAGATCTTCCTTATTTCAGGCAATTAGGAGATTAAGCCCTCTGCCCAAAGTCTTGAAGACCTGAGTTCAAATATGACCTCAGGCACATATTAGCTGTATGACTCTGGAAAAATCACTTAATCTCTTATTTGCCTCACTTTCATCAGCCATAAAATGGAGATAATATCAATACCTACTTCCCAGGATGGTTATATTAAATGAGATAATATTTTTGTAAAGCATAGCCAATTGAAATCTTGAGACTCTAGAGAAGCCTCTGAATATAACTGTGAGCTAAGAACGTAGGCAAAAAATAATATTGTATAACTCATGAGAATTCTGCACATAAATCTTTAAATATGTATGTTGATTCACACAAACCCACATTATACTATAATAGACTGACTCTCCTTCTTTGATGGTGAAATAAATCCCCAACAGACTTGAAAAAAAATATTGATAGAGCTATAGTCCAAAGGTAAGGCTTCTGATAAGCCCTGATCTCCCCAGTGTGAGGAAACTCCCAATCTAAATCTTTGGGCCTCTCAATAGCTTTTAATATCTGAAAACAGCCCAATATTCTGTGAAGAAGCAGTTTCAATCCAATTCACTTTACCATCCATCTCAAGTATCAACTATCTGCTAATGTGAGTCTCCATTCCCAAAGGACACTCAAAAGATGTGTTTAATTTTCACTTAGTAAGGAGGAAGCTCCTACAGGGTGCATTTGAAGGCAAAAGTTGAGAAGTTCACCTTGAAACTGTTGTGACATTCCTATTAGGGGGTTAAAGGACATCAGTCTAGAAGACTGTGAATGTGGAAATACATCAGAAAAAACACACACTTCAGAAAGTGTGAAGAGACACTATTCCTCTGGCAATGGCTTTTTGATAAAAGTACTTTATATTTCATAAAAAAATGGGATTTGTGTTTTTAAGGAAACTGATTAATCCTCCCAACATTTCATAGGTCATATATTTAAAATTGATCTAACCTCAGGGGACCATCTATTTATGCTTTCTCATTTTACATATGAAGAAATTGTAGCAGTTAAGCATTTGTGCAGGGTTATCTAGGTAGTTGATCAGAAGCATAATTTGAACCCATGTTGGCTGACTCAAGAGCAGTGTTTGTTCCACTACATTACACTGCAATTCAAAGCTTACAAAGCCATTTTGTATCATTAAAAATAAAGTTACGTCCACACCATGAAAGGAAAATGGGGAATTGAGGTAATTATCTGAAAAAGAAATAAAAGGAAAAAAAGTTATTATTTTTGCCTGAATTATCCAAACAATTGAGACCAAAATTTTGGGGGGGTTGTATGGTGTAGCTAATTGCCTCAATTCTGCATTTCACCTTGTGAAAATTCTCTTGATAGACAGTAGGAAAAGGCTCAAATGGGAGCAATAACATCTACATTATTGAAAATCACCTGTCACAACCTCTGCTATTACTTATAAACCATGGCTACTTCAGTGGAGATGATGCTAAAGATGCCATTCTATGTTTGACCTGAATCAGGTTTCCCTTTGAATACACAAATTAGCAAAATTATAAGAAGTAAAAGATTTTATTATGATGATTATCATTCAACAGTTATGACTTGTCAATAGGTTCTCTTTGATCTTTCCCTGAATATTTAAAAAATGGTCATCACTACCCAGAAGGGCAAATTCTAAGGCATGACAATACATCAATATTTCTAGAAATCACATAAGTGATGATTCCTCTATACCTTAGTACATACTCTTCATGAGATGCTATGGACAACAAGAATAATCACCTTGTTGTTAAACTTCGACTGACAAGCATCTTAGAGAAAGCAGACGTCCTCAGAAAAACAAACATACACGTTGTCAACAGGACCATTCTTGAAACCTTTCCATTTTGGTAGGGTTTGCGAAAGCTTGTACTCCACTTTCAGAGTCTTTCAGACACCAGGTTCACCTCTGTGTACCTATGCAATGAGGTTTTGAAGTAGGACTAAGCAAGAAGACAAAACAAACAAACAAAAAAGCAACAAAAACCCAAGAACAACAAGAATAACATAAATAAAACGCATATGGATATTACAGGAAGGCATTAAAGTCTTTTTTAGGAACTATGATGTAGTCTGAGAATAACCTACTTCCATTGTATATCAAAATACCTGCCCCTTTACAAGGAGTGTTACAACAGACATAATGGATTTCAGAATATTAGAACCCTCAGTGGAGACCCACATATTATACTACTATTACTATTAGTAGCCTCACTTATGTGTATAAAAAGAAAAAATCATCCTTGTGAAAATTAAAATATATGTATTTTAAAGCTTATACTAAATGTGTGTATGTATGTATATATGTATGTATGGGTACAAGGATTTTGGAAAGAAAGATTACAGAGTCCTAGAGTTGGAAACACCATTGAAGGCTATCTCATCCACTCAAGTTCTGAATAGGAATCCCCTCTGGGACAGGATATCATCCAGACTTTGCTTGAAGACCATTAGTGACAGGAAAACCACTACTTCTAGTGGCTGGGCATTGCATACTGGGACAGAGCTAATTGTTAGAAAGTGTTTTGGTTTTGGTTTTGTTTTTTTTTATACAAAGGCTAAATAATTTTTTTCTGCATATTTTATCTATTGATCTTTAGGGCAAAACAGATTTTAAAGGGCAAGTCAAATTCCTTTTCTAAAATTAGTCCATTAAATATCTATAGATAGTTATATTTTATCCCCAGTGATATGTATGTGTATATGTGTGTGTGTGTATGTGTATGTGAAACTTTTCTCAATATGAAATGGATCCTAAAATATATGCCAGACTTTGATATATCCATCTTGTTATCACTTTGGATACTCTTTATAAAGCTACACATAGCAATCCATTCACACTTTCTCATCCCATGGAACTCTTTCATTTTCTCCTGTAAATCTGCCACAGGACTTCTAGTATACTGATTGGGACCTCCCTTTAAATGTACTAACATAGAGCTGATGCCAGTGGAAGCTGACCAATGAACACTGGTTATTTCTTAGTTTCACATCGTGGCTGGCTTACCTCCTGTCTCATCATCTATCTTGCTGATGACATTCTTTTCACCATTAACATGTTGAAATTCCTTATTGATAAATAGGCTACTGCCTAGTTAAACTCATCATTTGGCCCTTCACTGTCTCTCAGGAAACTTCCAAAGTTAATTTTTCAAAGGCTGTATTACTTTATGATGAACTGACTTGCAGCAAAATTAGAATAATATTAATGTTATGGTATATATTTTTTAAAGTGATAAGCCTGTAATCATTAAAAAATGTTTCTCAAATGCAGTCCAGCTTGATCTCTTCTACGTAATGAATTATAGGCCTAGTTTACACTCAGTCCTGTTCAAGATTTATTTATTGTCGATTAATTCTAAAGATTGTCCATACAATATGACATAGTCTTTCTTTAAGACACTCTTAATTTCAAAGGCATTCTTCATTAATTTTTTTTCTTGTGTGGATATTTTGATTAAAGAAATATTATTCACAGACTTGTAATAATCAGTACAATATTATCTGCTGACAGGAAATTCTGTAATCCTTCACCATCCACAGGAATCATAAGATCATAGATTTAGAGCTAACGAATACTATAGAGGCCAACTAGGTCCAATCATTCTCATTTGGCAGATGAGTAAACTGAGAGCCTAAGAAGGTTAAATGACTTTCTAAATGTCACACACCTAGCACCAATGATAAAATTTGAGCCAAGGTCACCTGATTTCAAATCAGAACACTTTCCTCTGTGTTATATCTGTTTGTTTCTCTTACATTTGGACTCTGTGGTAGACATGACTCATGATTGTAGCAAATGCAGTTAGGAAGTATACCTTTTGATAAATCTTACTAGAAGTTCAATGAACGTAGATCCTTTGAAAAAGCTATCTCTGTTGTTACATCTTTCAGGGTGTCTTACATCTTTTAGAGTATGTGTATTGTTTGAGGAGAGCCTTTAATGTGCCATTTTAGTTTATCAAAAATAGTCCTTAAATTGCAATATATTCATCTTATATCTTTGCAAAAAGAACAACATAAATGTTATGGTAATATAGCCGGTAAGGATAATGAGCTAAAGGAACCCTATGAAGAACTCAATAAGACCTTTCTAAATAAATAAGCATATATTTTAATACTCAATGACTTCAGTGGATGTGTTCATAGAGGAGGATGGTGAAAAGCATGTTGAAAAACAAAGATCAGTAATAAGAAATGAGGCCTATATAAAGCTTTTAAAGTATACAGAGGCTTGATTCTTATATATCAGGAACTATAATATAACCTCACACGCAAAAAGGAACTTTATTACGTCCTATCAGACAGAAGGTATCTCATTACCAAGGTGGGAATCATTTTAATATCAGATTACTATGTAGAGTTAAACCATTAACTAGTTAGAAAAAAAGTGTATAAAATCAATACAAAAGTAGAAGAATAAAAAAAAAGTTATGACAAGAAATTGAACACTTTCTAATGTAATCTTTCAAAAACATGATATTGGTACTTAACACAATGCTTGGCACACAGTTGGCATTAATAAGTGTTTATTAATTATGTTGAAAAATTGGGAATGAATAAAATAATAGCCACTGATAATGGCTATTGCCATTTCCTGATGTAGATAAAACAATTCCCATAGCAAAAAAGCCAAGTGAGCCTATAAACTGTTTCAGAGGCAAAGTGATTTATCTCCTTCACAAGTCAGAATCTCTATGACAATTAGCTTTTTTTAAACCAATTTACCCTCTAAGCTTGGAAACACTGGCTGTCAGAAAGCATGGGTAAACTAATTTAGATAATGTGTTTGCTCATGGATACTTAGTTTTGCACTTAGTTCATGGGTTCTACCATCCATAGATGGGATGAGAGATGATAATGATGATGATGATGGTGGTGGTGGTGGTGATGACAATATAACATTTGTATACTAACTACTATATGCCAGGTACTGTGCTAAGAGCTTTACAAATATCGAATTTTATCTTCACAACAACCTTGGGAAGTAGCTGTTACTATTATCTCCATTTTACAGATGAGAAAACTGAGGCAAACAGTGCTTAAGTGATTTATCTAGGTCATATAGGTAGTAAGTGTCTTGAGGTCAGATTTGAACTCAAGTCTTCCTGACTCTAGACATAGCACTCTATTCACTGTGTCACCTAGCTGTCCCAAAAGAGATAATGGTGTCAAGAAACAACAAATATGATTTGAAAATGAAAAGAAAGAAATGAAAAAAAAGAAGAAAAGGACAATGCTAAGGAGAGGGAAGAATTTTAGAGAGAAAAAATGTAGCAACATTCCCTCTACATGAAATAATAAAACAGCACAATAGTAACAATTACTGCTGTTTTATTCTATGATCTAAATATTTTGCAGAAGTATGATGGCAGAACTCCCAAGAAGAGGAGGTTCAGTTTGGATTCCTCTACTGTACTCATAAAAAACTATTATCAGCATATATTAGACATTGCCTTTTCTTCATCATCTTCATCTTCGTAATGATTATGCATTAGATTATGTATAAGTGCTTTGGCCACCAAATTAACCTACTATAGCTTCAACTCTCTAATCTGTCAATTTATTTTTTTTCTTTCTCAGAGGAACAGTTAGTCTTAAATTTAAAATACTGTTTCCTATGCCAGTTCCACTCAATTCAGTATTAAATGAAGACTTTATGTGTTAATACAATGCACTTTCTCACTTAGATTAAGATAATACTAGGAGCCACCTAATTAATTTATTGCTATTTTTGATAAAAATAAAAAAATAATGCCTGATAAACCTTTCCTTGTTCACTACGATGACAGTCTCCATGTTAAGTCAAAGTTTGCAACTATATATGTTTAGTTTGCTTGTATTTAATTCTCCTGACATAGAATGGTGAGTGTACCCAATGAATGACCACAGGATATAAAATATTTTGGAGACCATATATTTATTATGACTTTCCCTTTATTAAGTTCTCATTTCAAGAGAATCAGATATGTCCCAAAACTTGATTGTTGACATGTTTGTTGTTGTTTTGGCTTCCCTCTCATTTCTTTCTTTCTTTCTTTTTTTTTTTTTTTGTTTTGGCATACCCATATGAACAGGTGTCACTAAGTGTAAGGAGACATGTGGAGCCAGTGTGGTGGCAGGGCTGTCAGAGAAGATGGACTTCTCTGGATTCTTCCTATAGAGCAGATGTCATAAGCAAAATTTTGCAAGAAACTAATCTTAAACCCAGTGTTACCTGGCACCTCTGCTAGTGGCAAGGGTCCTACCAACTTGTGATTAGGCAACATGCCATTGAAACAGATGGGCATGGATTCAAGCAGCCAAAACAGAATTCATGTGGATAAAATAGATATTTCTAAGGACAATCATCCTACTTGAAATTATTCTAATGATTACTGCCTGAACTTCTGTGCCTATGGTTGAGATAGATCATTTTTAATAGCAAAAACAAAATAACTCCTGAATCACAAAGTCATTTTCTTCACAAGAATAGATGGCTAACACACTTGAGTATTTTAGACAATACTTAAATAAAATTCTCTTGTTTCCTTAGTACTTTCTATGGAAAATTTCTCTTGTATGAAGCTATATGAATTAGACATTTGGTGCTGATTTTTTTTGAATATTTTGAAAATGAACACTGTTGAATATGAAGTGTCAATTCTTTATTCTTATTAAGGCCATAGAATTTGGATTTGTTTATTGGTCTCTGATTGTTTGGCATCTCACCTGGGTAAATTCTTTTATATCTGGCATCTGGTATCTGGCAGAACTGGCACAATTTGAAGACTAAAAACAATTATGAAATAAAAATTGAAGGGTAAATTAACATTTTTATCAGGAATAGAGATGCATAGAGAATCACATAAAATCAAGAGACAAAAAATTGAATTCACATATTTGTAGAGAAGACAAACATTTTTATTACTCCCTCTTAAATTGACATATTGATGAGAGAGAGAGAGAGAGAGATCATGGAGAAACTTTCTATCCAGCACATTTTCATCTTATGATGAGTACATCTGTAAGACCATTTCTACAAAATTCTTTGAACTACACTGTTTATTTGCTTTTGGTCAGCAATATACATTGCATGAAAAAAGAGCAAAACCATTTTGCTACCTTAGTTATTTGATTCTTTATTTTTTTTAATTCATGTATTAAATGTTTATTTTAACTTCCATTGACAAGAATTGCATATATATGTATATATGTCTGTATGTATATGTATATGTATACATATGCAGTTGTATAGATGCATATATATACATATATATATATACACATAGTTATTTGGTTGTTTTGTAAGGTCACTGGATCATAATCTTATACTATCTATGTAAGATTTTATTGATAAATTTATATACTAATGTGGTGTTAACTGTCATCCTGCTCACTTCTTCAAGAAAATAATCTCTTTGTTAATGCGAGAGTTCATAGTTTTTTTTTTCTTTTTGTTGTGGTAACTGACAGGAAATTTCGATCATAAATATCTATTCTTTTATCTGTTCACAAATATACGTGTGTATGTAACATATGAGCATAAGAAAGATAAGCATGAATAATGAAACCAAAATCTTTCTTGGGTCACTATCACCAAAAATTTCATTACCTTGTGGCCCACCATTTGGTGAGACCATCTTTGTTTAGCTAGGCTGTTCCCCAAACCTCAGTATATAGTTTGTCACAGAGCTTGTACTTAGAGCCTCTTGGTAGCATCTGATGGAGGTCACAATATTCTCTCCTAGACTTTGAGAACCTCTATTCATTTACAAAAAAAGTTTTGAAGGAGGCAGCTAGATGGTGCAGTGGATTGAGCACTGGCCCTAGAGTCAGGAAGATCTGAGTTCAAATCTGGCCTCAGATGCTTGACACTTACTAGTTATGTGACCCTGGTCAAGTCACTTAACCCCATTGCCTGGCCAAAAAAAAAATTTGGAGCTAGATTTTTGTGGAGAACAGACAAATAAAAATGTGATAATTGAATCAAAGTTAAAGAAAGAGGTAAAGGAGACTTTGGAGTCTACTGGATAGACATTGTCTCAGACATGAATATCTTCCAAGAGGATGATATAAAACATTTACCTCAGAGCCATGCCTACTATGAAATTTCAAGATTAAAAAAAAAAATCTGCCAGTACTATGGTACTGAAATTGCCATTACTTCAGTACAGGCACTCAAAGTTGAGCATGAGCAGAAGCTCTGTGGCAACAGGAAGTTCAGGCAGCTGTATGTGATGAACTGAAGTGGGTAACCTCATTGAAAGTGAGGTTTTAACAACACACTGAAGTACAAGTTCTTGAAATTTGGCAGCACTATATAAACATGGGAAACAATAACGACTGGTAGACAACCTGACAGGTAGCAATTAGGAATGAGCTAGCACATTTAAACAATGGTGTGGGAAAACCAATGTTTAAATGAATTCAACTGACCTTATTCTATTCAGAAGTACTTAGCAGAAGAAAGGAGTGCAAAAAGAGGATTGAAACAGCTTCTAATACTGTAGAGAACTTTCATGGTCTATGTTCCCCTTTGTTGTTTTTGTTGTTCACTTGTTTGAGTCATGTCTGGCTCTATGTGACCCCATTTGGAGTTTTCTTGGCAAAGATACTGGGATGGTTTGTCATTTCCTACTCCAATTTATTTTATAGGTGAAGAAACGGAGGCAAGCAGGGCTAAGTGACTGGCTCAGGGTCACACAGAGTAAGTGCCTAAGGCCAGATTTGAATGTAGGATGATAAGTCATCCTGACTCTAGGACTAATATTCTATCCATTTCACCACCTAACTGCCCTCATATGTTGCCCTCTGGTGTCTCCAATCATTTATATGGTAGATCAGGTAGGATCCCAGAATGATGTTATTTTAGAGATGTGATTCTTGGCTCTCTCAGAAAGGTTTTAGTATCACAGATTTTGTCAGTACTTAAATCTTGACCCAAGTCACTGGACAGTGTGGTTGAGAACAAGTACAGCTTTTCCAGAGTTTCTCAACGTGGGTTATATATACAGTAACACACCTTCATAGAAAGTCTCCATTGAAATTTCATAAGGAAAGTAAACCCTTCCCAAACCTTAACAGTTTAAGGGTAATTTAGCAACTTTTCTAATGCATTTGAAAACAATAGCTCATATTACTGGTCAATTTCAAACTACCTGTGAGAAATTTCTGCTCCTTTTTAACCTTAATTCTTTCACCATACATCCCCATATATCAGACTAATTTTTGTGAGGGAGACAGCGATATGTGTATTAGTTGCTAATACAATTAGAAGGATTCTGAATTGATTAGATTGCTGGATTCAAAGTGTAGTACGTTATACTCAAACCTAAGTTCTAATTTTAGCTGCGCAAACTGATTTATCCAGAGGCCTGCCAACAGCACAGTGGTCTTGTGGTATGTTGTGAAGGAATGTGTTTTGCACTAGAGTAGGAGAAAGAAGGTGGTTTCTTCTTGCTTTTTCTATCACTAGCTGTGTGATCTCAGTTAAGTCATTTATATGGCATCTGTAAAATAGAAGTAATACTATATCTGACTGAACACAGAAGGGCCAAATCAGATGACTTCTTAAAGTTCCTTCTATTTCTAAGGTCTTCAAAAAAGCATCTTTTAAACTTGAAAATGTTGTATTTATTTTTTTTTTCTATTTTTAAAACTTAGAAGTCCTTCCAGCCACCTCATATGACCACTTAACATAGGATTCTAAATACATTCATAAATAAAAGATAGCATTCATCTCTTGTGATTAGCCTGGGTGCCTGGCCATAGTGGGCTCTTAATAAATATTTTAATAAATCATGATATATTAATGTAATGTATTTTTATTGATGGTAAACAAAGACAAACTTGATGAATTCAGAATAAAAAACCCCACAAAAGTCTTGATGTGACACTGAGTGAATAAAGGAAAACCCTGAGAAAAAAGATACAGAATAAATCATTTGCAATTTGGAACAGACCTCAGTGGCTGTTCCAACTGATAACTAAAACGAATTCCCACTATATCATACTTGACAAGTGTCATCCAGTTCTGCTTTAAGGTCTCCATGGATAGTGTCCTCATCATCTCTTCTACTTTTAGATTGCTCTGACTGTTAGAAAGTTTTTCTCACATCAAGCCAAATTTGTCCCTTTGCAACTTTCATCCATTGTTCCCGCTTCTGCCTTTTGATGTCAAACAGCACAAGTCAAATCCTTCTTTCACGAGACAACCCTTAAAATATACAAACACATCTATAATGTTCTTCCTGAGTTGTCTTTTCTCCACACTATACAACCAATCCTTATATGACATGTACTCATAGCCCTGCACTAAGCAGTTGCCCTCCTCCAGTTTATCACTGTGATAGGTGATATCACTTATGAACTGTGATACTCAGAACTGAGGAAAATATTTTGGATAAGGTCTGATAAGGCAGAGTATAGAGAGAATTTCACCTATTTCTGGAAGTAATTCCACTCAATGAAGCCCAAGAACACATTAGCTTTTAGGGGTGCCACATCAAACTCTGGATTCATTGTGAGCTTATTGTCCACTAAAATGTCTAAATATTTTAATAACTTTGTCTAACCATGCCTCCTTTAACTTGCAAACTTATCTTTTTTGTATCAAAGTCAAAGACTTTATCTTTATCTCTACTAAATTTCAACTTCAGCCCAGAGCTCAAGCTTGTCAAGATTTGGGGGTGCATTTTGACTATCATCTACTGTGTTAGTTTCCACACTCAGCTTAGTATCATACTGAGTATGCCATCTATGCCTTTATCCAAATCATTAATAAATATTTATGTATATGTGTGTTTGCAAGCATATACTTGAAAAAGTGTTCAGTCAGATAAAGAATTACTTCTATTTTACAGCTAACATATAAATGACTTAACTGAGATCACAATGCTAGTGATAGAAAGAGCAAAAAAGAAACCACCTTCTTTCTCCTATACTAGTGAAAAACTCATTTCTCCATAACTTTCCACAAGACCACCATGCTGTTGGCAAGCCTCTGAATAAATCAGTTTGTGTAGCTAAAATCAGAATGACAACTAAGGCAAAAAGAGAAAATTGAAACATTAAACAGTTTTCATTCCCTAAAAAGGAAATTTACAAGACTTTTTTGCTTTTTCCTGGCCTGGATTTCAGGAAGGAATTTATGACAAAAGGATATGAGTGACATAAGTGAGAATGTCTTCAACAATGAGTTTTAAAAACAAAGAAATTTTCTTCAAATTACTGAAGGTCAAGTTTGATATGTTTGAATTCAATCTTTGGGTGGCATATTGAGTTCTATTTGAAATGTCTCCTTAACTTCACCAGTATATTGTTGATTTTTCTACCAAAATTTATTGGAACCAGAAAAAAAAAGATAATCACTTTTCTGCCCAGACTTGGGACTGTCAAGGTTGGTTTCAGGACATCTTGAGTGAAATGAACATGAAGTTATATTTCAAATTTCTTTCATATGACAGTATAAACGGTCTTCTTTAGACCTCAGCACTTTACAGACCTTAAAGTGTTATATAAATGCTTGCAGTTTTAAACGTTATACTCATAATTTTGCTAGCCCAGACATGTCTATAGGCAGAATTAAAGTCAGTAATATTACAATTTAGCAGTCTTCCTAAACCAGATTTCCTGTGGATGTAGCTTTGACAGAATCCTTGCCAGTCATGGTATTCAAGCTTTCTAAAATTGCTAGAAAACATAAAGTTCACAAGGCTGTCAGTTTGGTTCCAGACACCCAAGGATGAAAATGCACATTAGTAGCAGACATACATATATATTAAAGCAGATCTTTTCAGATCTCTTCAGTTTTTATCAGAAAGCTGAATCAAAAAGAATAAACTTTTGCTAGATATATCAGGTAGCTCAGAATCTGATCCTCTATGGTTAACTGAAATCTGTTGGGAAGCCCATGTTTGCCACCACTCAAATTATTGCCCAGGAAGATAGATAATTAGTCTTTGGGAAGCCTGTTCCTGAATACTCTCCTGGTCAGAAAACAATGTCTCCATATGCCTTTTGTGACAGCTACCATATTTTGAACTGACATTTAACACATTTGGACTCATAATTAACATTTTTTAACTGAACAGGATAACTTAAATCCATTAAAACAGTGGTTTCCTCACACTAGTTTTGGCAGAACTAGTTCATTCCTGAGTGTCCCTGCCAGGCTGGCTTTTGGTTACAGTTGTTTCCCAGCTTTCTGTGGCTTTAGCCCATTTGGGGTACTGATAGCCTATGGCTGTAACAAATGGACTTATATGAGGATAAGAGACAACTTGAAGGGCCAGGTCTTTTGCAAAAAATTTGGAGGAACAGTATACTAAAGGACAGGTTGATTTGTGTTGTCAATCAATGATTGAGTCAATGGATCAAATTACAAAATGAATAAAAAAAATAAAAAGTCACTACCAAATCACTCAATTTATGAGCCTTAAGCTTCTTTCCAATAAAATGGAAATAATAATACCTACCATACACAGTTGCTCTCATTAAGAATACCAGCAGCTACCTTACAGGGTTATTGTTTGGTTCAAATAAGATAGCATTCTATAAATGTCAACTGTTATTATTTAGAATGATATAAATGTTAATTAGAAGAGCTAGGATTTGAACCCAGGCCTTCATATTCCACAGGCAGCCCTCTTTCCACTTTACTAGAATGACCATCTTTTCAGGTAGCTGACATCAAATGAAGATAATGACCATGGGCATTGAAAGATGACAAATTGAGAGACCAGGATGTTTAATGGGACATCAATAAATGAAGTCCCAAGTATGAGAGCAAGCGTTAGGATGAAGAGAAAGACTGTAAACCCAATGCTGAAAACCTTGAGGAAAACAACGACATGGATAGGGAGCTGAAGAATGGTAGATCATGACAACAAAGTTCTGGGCTTCAGTTATATCATTTCAATTCATAATTTACTGACAGATCAGTTTCCACACATAGTATCTTTATTTTTTTTTTGCATCACCTGCATTTCCAAACATACTTTTCCCTTCTCACTTTCCCAAAAAGGCATCTCTTATTTTTTTCCTCATCTGCATTTATTTATTTTATTCTGAACTGAAGAAATAAAAAAAAGTATTACCATAACATAGTAGAATGGAAAAAAAAATGATTGCACATGGAACCACAAATCTATTACATACAACTTGCTATTCTTTTAAAATATATATTAACATTATTTTGTAACTTTCTTTTTTTCCCTTTTTTTCTTTCCTCCCTCCAACCTAGAGATGGCTACCATTAAAAGTAAATATGTATGTTTGTATAATTATTATTCTATATATACATTTATTTATCAGTTCTTTCTCTGGATACAGATAGCATTTTCCTTTACATGTCCTTTGTAGTTAATTTGGGTATTTGTAATAGTCAAAATGACTTAATCAATCAAAGTTGTTCTTAAAACAATATTGCTTATTACTATATACAAAATTCTCTGCTCATTTCACTCATTATTTCATGCAAGTCTATCCATGTTTTTCTAAGATCATCAAGCTCATGATTTCTTATAGCACAGTAGTATTCTATCCCAACTCTATACCACGACTTGTTCAACCATTTCCCAATTGACAGGCTTCTCCACAATTTCCAGTTCTTTGACATCACAAAGAGAGTTGCTATACTTATTTCAGAACATATGTAGACCTAGTGGTGGTATTTCTGGGTCAAAGGGTGAGAGGCATCCCTTATAACATAGAAAAATAAAAGGAAAGACACAGAGAAAGTACTTGAGCAAAACTAACCAGCACATCAACTGATTCCCCTGACTCCACAAAAAAAAAAGTGCTTCATCTTCATAATAGTGTTTAGAGTTTGTTGTTGCTATTGTTAATTTGTGTGTTTCTCCATTACTTTTTTTCTCATTAATGTAGCCACTGTATATATAATATGTATAAATTATTAAAATTCTTCCAGGCCCTCCCTAGTACATTTGACAATTAAAGATAATTGAACCCAGGTTATGCTTCATTTACAATCAGGTATAAAGAAATTAAATATGTTTTTGCTTAGGAAAATGTCCTTTTTAGCAATTTATTTTATCCATTTGAAGTGAGCCAAAGATAAAAACCAACCTAGCTGAAACCTATGGGACTCAATTTTGATTTTCAACATGAATTTCCCACAGGTTATGAGAATTTCTGTTTTTTTTTCACTGGTTCTGAAGGTAGTGAAACCAGGCACCAGCCAGGGAGAAGCAAAGGTAAGAAGACTGTTAGAACTCCTTTGAAGACTGTAAAAATTTCCATTTTACCTACAATTGCAGAGAAGGGAAATACAGGTTATGTGCTGTGAGAGAGGCAAGGTTTTAAGGTGAGAGATTCCAAAAGTGCTTTTTTTGAATATACTTGTTGTGCTTTTGATCCTTTCTGGGTAGGGAAAAGAAAATGAAAACTTAAAATTCATACTAGCCTGTATATAGCAACATCTCCTAAAATAACTAGTTCATGCTTAAATACATTAAATAGCTTTTTTCCCCATTATAGCTGACTCAAACCATATAATATGTAAAGGCCAAACCAACATTGAATCCCCAAAAGGGCCTAAACTATTTTGACCCTTTGACCCTGATATGCCTCTGCTAGAAATGTACAACAAGGATGTCAAAGACAGTAAGATAGAGAGAAGGTAAGGAAGCTCAAATATGTACTAGAATATTCATAGAACACTTTTTTGTGGTAGAAATAATTGTAAGTACAGTAGGAGCTCCTCATTTCAGGATACTGAACACATTTTGGTATATAAATGTAATTAAATATTATTAGACAATAACAAGTAAGAAGAATTCAGAGAAACAAGGGAATATTTTTATGAATTTATGCAAATTAAGTAAAGAGGCACAGAAAACCTGTGCCCACACATACACACACATACATATATATATACACAATGACTACAATAATGTAACTGAAAAGATACTAAAAGAAAGATGAACTGTGAATAATTATCAGAACAGATTTTGGTCCCCAAAAAAGAAATACGCCTTTTTCCTTTTACTAGAGAAGCTGGAGGCTATGAGAACAGAATATTGCATTCATTTAATCAGTTGTTTTTGCTTATATATTCTTCTTTGTACAAGGAAGAGTTCAATTCTGAGGATAGGATTCAGGGAAGATTATATCTAGAAATTACTAGAAATTATATCTGGAAACTTAAAAACTGGGTTAATAGGTAAAAGAGGGACTTCAATGTAAGAAAGACCTGGGTACTAGCCTGGTTTCTTATAAATACTTTATGATGATAGACAAGTCATTCAGAATCTCAATATCCCAGGAAACTAAGACTATGGATTTCAGAAAAGTGATATTTCATGTATTAAATGAGTTTCACTTCAGAAAATCATGATAGAGTTACTGGTATCTAAATTGTCACCCTACTGAATAGCCTATTTCAGTAATAATAAAAAATAAATAAATTTAAAAGATTTATCTTTGCAAAAAGAATTTCCTCAGTCCGTGGTCTGAAGTATTTAAGGAAGATTAGGTTCATTAGCTCTCATAGGCATTAGCTTTCTACATGATCAGTTTTCTTTTTATATTCCTACAAATTGTCTTTTTCCTTTTGTGATAAAAGAGAAAAAAGTAATAAATCAAGAACTTCATAGCCAGTTTCTTAAACACTGATTGACAGGCATGTTGTGATTTCTTTAAAAAAAAGAGAAAACGAAACTTATGAGAGTCCTACTTGTGTACAGGCAGAAGGTTTCTTGTGCATCATAACAACTCAGGAATGTGCTTCAATGACATGGATACTTCCTGGCCACACTGTCTCACTGTGTACTAACATGCAGGCCAGGATGAATCAGGTTGCTCGCATTTTGCCATGTTGATTCCATTTTTCTGGAATATCAGACTTATAAGAAGGTTCTCAATCTAAGGCTATCAGAAAACATTCCAAAAATAAAATAATTAATTCAGTCACCCAGTTATCTTATACACATAATTTACATCTTTTCCTAAAACATTAATAAATCAGATCTTTTCCTCTTTCCTCAAGAATCTTGTTGTCCACGTGTCTAAAGAGGAGGAATAGGAGAACATTTTTTTTCCAACTAAGCAAAACTATTTTAGTTCAAGCTCCTATTTTCTGACTCATACCGCTTTGCCTAGTAGTCTGGTCATGAGGGGCTTCTACAGTCTTCTGGGCTTTCTTCTTATGGCAGTATTAATTCCCAGACTCCTGGGTTGGGCTATTGGTCTTTTTGGATGCTTTCTGTGTTCTCTCATATGCTGACTGACTAATGCTGTTATAAGCTTGTGGTTAACATCCCAATGTCTGTGTCCTGATGTCATTCGGCAGGTTCTAGAAGCTATTGATCAGCACCCCTCTTTCTATTACTGCCTTCCATGGCCTCCAAAGATTTTCCTGAAGTAAAAGTAGATCACTTACCTAGTTCAGTGTGGGAAACTGGGAAGGAACAGTGGGAAACTGTGAAGGAGCTTATTTGGGAAGAGGTAAATAATTTTTCAATGTTGTATCTGAAAGTACATCCAGATAATCCTGTGGCATGGTATACACTTTGCTTCTGTCCTCTCACGTTTGGGGTAGGTGCACAACAGCTCTACTAAAATTATTGAGCTTTTTTGGGGGGGGTACTTCTGGGACTTATTTTAGTCCCTTTCTGCATTGAAAAATCATAAAAATAAGTTACATTTTCAGTTCAAATGAAGTTCACTCAAAATTTTGTTATAAAATATACAGAGAATTTTAATTTGTCAAATGAGCATACAAAATGTAAGATTAGCTATTCATCAAAGTGAATCAATCCATCAACAAGCATTTAAGTCCCAACTATTCCCTGGGTCCTAGAGAGTATGGCAAAATGGATAGAAAAAAGGGCTCAAAGCCAGGAAAACTGAGCTCAAATTCTGACTCCAATACGTACTGACTGTGTGACTCAGGGCAAGTCGTAGTTTCTCAGAGCTCTAGGTAACTGTTAAGACTAGAAGGCCCAGGGAAGGTACCACTTGCATTGGTAGAAGAAGTTACCTAACCTGGGAGTTCTCAATTCCAATGAAGTCATAGGTCAAGTCTTTATCCCTGTGATGACTCTGAGTAAACAGTGACAATGAGTAAACCATAAAACTCTGTTATGTAACCATTTTGTATAATTTGGAACTCAATAAAAGCATGGGCCTAATCTCTATCCCTATTTCTATATTGTAGGAACTCTGCTAGATGTAGACAGTACAAAGTGAAAAACAAATAGTTCCTCTCCTAAAGGAGCTTACATTCCATTGAGGGATATAAATATATTTTGTGGATGAAATATACACTTAACTGTACACATACAAGAGCATACAAAATATACACAAAGTAAATCCAATACAATTTGAGGACAGTGTAGAGGTGAACAAGCCATGGACTTTTTGGAATTGTGTCATTTGCTTAACTAAATGGACAACAACAACAATAATAATAATAATACAGATGCTTCCCTGTAATCAGATGTCTAGAATTAATGCCTAGTCACAGTATTCCAACAGAGAATATTCTATTCATTCAATTTGCATGTAAGCATTTTCAGAGGTCCTGTATATATATATATATATATATACTATAATATAATATAATAATATGTTATATATAATGCATATTATATATAATATATGTAACAATATATATAGTATAATATAATAATACATAACACTATATATAACAGTGTTCTCCATGTTGTACCAGGCTCCATGAGGGAGTATGAGGGTATATAGAGAGACTCCAGTTTTTACACTCAAGAAGCTTAGAATCTCATTAGTGACAAAAGTTAACCCACAAAACAGGAAAGAAGAAAAGCAAAATATATGATGAAATCTTTGTAGTCTCATATACAAAATGATGAAGGAACAAAAGAACAGAGAGATGAAAGCAGGAAAGGACTATTTAAACAAGACAGCATTTTATCACAACTCATTATTCTTTGCCAGTACTCCTGAAATTGAAGGATAAATGTTGACCACTGGGATTCCAAGATGGATCCATTGTTGTGTCAAACTCTGAAGTGGAATACATTATGACAAGACTCTGATGTGGTAAACTTTCCAGGCTTTGTGCTGCTTGGGAAGATCAATTTTGTGGATATGTTTATGAAATTATTCTTGAACTCCCTTTATAATTTAATTTTGGCTTTGGAGTTCAGAATCAATGAACTCATTGAGTCTTTGAATCGGAAGAGACCTCAGAAATGAATTAGTCTGAGCTTTCTGAACAGAAAATCTTTCTAGTACATCTCAACAAATCTCCCTGTTCCATTCCCCAGACCAAACAACCTCTTAACTTGCTGAAACAACCTTTTCACTTTTGGACAACGCAAATTGCTAGGAAAACTTTCCTGATATGAAACCAACATTTGCCTGTCCACAGCTACCATCAATTACTTCTAGTTATGCCTTCTGGGGCCAAAATGAACAAAGTCTTATTCCTCTTCCATGTAATAGACTGTCATGAATAATCCTGGCAAATGTCCCTATGTTTTCTCTTCTCTGGACTAAAATCCCTAGTTCCTTTAATACTTTCTCATAAAGTGTGGCTTCAAATCCCCTTAAAATATGTATTCACCCTCCCTTTGGACATTTTCTAATTTGTCAGTATCATTCTCAGAATGTTCTTCCCTCACCCCTGCGCAAAACAGAACAACATTATCCAGATGAAAACAAATTACAGACTTTCACTTGGGAGTCCACGTACCCCAGATTAAAAACTCTTGACCTAGATGATTTCAGCGTTCCCTTTCATCACTAAAATTCTGAGAATCTACAAAATTCTCCTGAATAAAAAACTTTCCTACAAACCTAGTCTGCCATCCTAGGGGGATGTGGTATTGTAGAGCATAATACAACTTCTTAAAAATGTCCAGACTTAGACATTCAAGAGACTTAGTAAAAGCTCTATTTATTTATTTATCTATTTATCTATTTATTTTTACCCCTTCAGGCATGTGTTCCCAGAGTGGTTAGGTATACATATGTGAATTCTGCCCCAGGGCCAGCCTTGGGTGTTCTATAGTTTCCCCATTATAAAAAATATTCATTAGACATTTAATAACCATGCTGAGTTAATAATGATTTAATTTTATTCTCCATGTCTCTCATCACATCTCAAACTTCAGTCTTTTGGAAATCTAATTCTGCCATTATTATGGAGAACAGCTTACTATGTGGCATTTTTCACCATAGACTGAGCTACACCTATTCACCTCAATTCTACTTTCCAACTGGGCATAATAAAATAAATAAATACATAAGAATTTAGTGTCAAATTAAACTATTACCCTCTGAGTACCATACTAATTTCATCTATGAGATTTTCAAGGTCCTTCATTACAAGAGCACATCCCTCAGTATATAATTCAGAACTAGTACTGGTTCTTAAAGTCTCAAAGATAACAGAAAGTACAGGTACAATAAAGGGTAAGAGTTTCTGAAGGGAACATGGCTGTCATGTGGTCTCTGGGGAGAAATAAGTCCCTTTGAAAGGGGTTTTTATTGGGTCTTCTGGTGATCATTTTACAGTTGTCACTATTTCTTCAGTAGCTGAAAACCTTAACTAAGACTTCTTGGGCTGTAAATTCCAGAAACAGTGGGATTAATTCTTACTCTTTGATTCAAGATTCACTGAACTGAAAAGAAGAAACCTCATTTTCATTTCAGTGCTCCAGAAGACAAGATACTTGTACAGAAGGGTGTTTGGCCCAGTGACCTTCTGCTGGGAAAGTAATTTTAAAGAGGAATCCTGCCAGGAAGTATTATGACGTGGGAATTGATATTTCTGCTTCTCAATTTTATCCTGAAATATCAGTTAATAAATAAGTAAATTGTCACTAAATGAATGAAGAGTATGGAAAATGATCTCAAATAGCAGTATTTCTATCCTTGTAAAGAACAATGTTTGATAGCTATTAAATATACAATACCTTTACTTGTAACTAACATAGATAATATTTTGCATCTAGGATGAGTGAAAGTTTCCCCTCTGTATTAGTGTGTGTGTGTGTGTGTGTTTGTGTGTGTGTGTGTGTGTGTGTGTGTGTGTGTGTGTGTGTGTGTGTGTGTGTGTGTGTGTGTGTGAGGGAGAGAGAGAGAGAGAGAGAGAGTTCTGTATGGAGATTTTAGAAAATGCAATAAATATGGATATTATTTCAAAGTGTGATATGATGGGAGATAGATTTTTTTTAATGGTCTGAACATTTGTTTTGTTTTTTGTTGTGTTTTTGTTGTTGTTGTTGTTGTTTTTTATGACACTGGGTCTCCCTAACTCACCCCATGCTGGTAATGCAGATACCATTGACAGACTTAACCCCACTGTTCATTGACCCAAAATCTTTCACTTGCTCTGTTCTGACTTGGTTTCCCTCAGGCAACCCGTTGGTTCTACCACTTCCAGAGGTTCACCAAATTGATGCCAGTCTTAGTGTGGACACCTGATTGGCTTTAGCCACACTATAACTCATAACTCCCAAGCTCAAGGAAACCATAAGCCTCAGTCTCCCCAGCAGCAGGAATTAATGGCATGTGTTAGTATATGAGGCTAAACTATTGGTTTTTAAATACTTTAAGTTTCATTTGCTACCATCACAGAGGTGAAGCTGAATCTTTTTTTGGAGTCAGCTAGGTTAGCTATAGGCAAACAAATTGCAGTAATAATTAAAGAAGGCAATCAAAGGGACCTTCTAAATCCTATTTCACCCTCTCCACCCCACCCCAACCCAGAAGAAGAAAAACTATCTGCTCAGGGAATTTGAAAGAACAAATATCGCAAAAATAAATTGTCCTTAATGCAGCACATTTGGAAGCACCCTGTGATCCTCAGTGTAGTGTCTACTTAGCCATATTAAATGAATATATGCTATCATTAAAAAGCAAAACTAAGCTATAGTTTTAGATTTGCCTGCCGTTTCATCATTCTTCATTTCATCCTCACACTACAGGCCTCCCCAAATGTCAGGTTTGAAAATAGATCTCGACCTCATTATGTTGCAATGCCTTACAGCCAAAAGGCTTATAGTTCTTAACACCCACACAGAACTGGTGTTTCATATTGCTTAAATCCAATGCAAAATGGGGTCTCTGACTCTTAAATGGGGTCTCTGACTCTTCATTTTTCAGTGACAAAGAGAGGATAACTTTACCTCCAGACAAGAACAACAAACATACATAGCAAGTGACACGCTTTGAGATTGCTAGTTTGTTTTTCTGTAGGATCCTGAAGTGATGGTTTGTGCCTCCCTCTATTGTGTTTGGAGGTATGGAGGTAGTGGCTTAGGGGGTAACAGTATAATTGTTGGAAGGAAGGAAAGTCATAGTAGCCTCCTCACTAAAAAGCTGACCATGTACAAAGAACAAATGGGAAATGTAGCATTTGACCTACAAGTAGGAAGCAGGAAATTCTCACCTTTTCCATAAAACCTGATTCTCTTAATTCCTCTCTATTAACTACATTCTCTGTCTCCCAACACCATTTTATCCCCAGCACTTCCAAACTTGAAATCAAGAAACATGCTAATGATATTCCTTCTGCAAAGTGTTATTAAAGGTATACTTTGAAAAAAATTGAAACCAGGCCTCTGAAATGAGAAAATGTGCTTAGCTTGTATATTAGTTATAAGGGTTTCTTCCCATTTCCTTCTGAATTTCCCCTTTTCCCTGTTCCCTTCCATTCTCTTCCTTTCCCTTGCCTTGCCTTGCCTTTCCCCATTCCTCTTTCCCTTCTTTCCTTTTCCCTCCCTTACTCTCCTCTTCTTTCTTTCCTCTCCTCTCTTTCTTTTCCTTTTTTTAACTCTATTTTTTTCAATTAGGAAAAAGAATGGGAGGGAAAGAAAATAAATGGTTGCTAATTGGAAAAAATATAAAGTAAAGACTTTAAAACATAATCAAAGCTATTCCAGAAAATCTAGGACTCATAGTCACCTTGACCATGGCTCTAACTGCCATTCTTAAATTATTCAGCAATTTCTACAGTTTTTTTTTTCCATTTCCAAATTCTATCCCATCCCTCTCTTCCAACTCCCATCCTCAAATTCCACAAGGTTATTATAATTCATTTGGTATGAAAGGGGAAGGGGAAAGGAACCTATAATAATTGTGTTTATAATGTAAGTAAATTACAGTGGTCCAAATTTGACAATTTAACATTTTCTAGCTACTACCATAACTAAATGATGCATGAAAATTTACTTGTGAGCTTTATTTCTCAAAGTGTTCATATTTCCAAAAAAAAAAAAACCCTGCTAATTTGATAGTTTTTTTATTTTAAAATTCAAATAGGTGCTCATTTGGAGATTATATGTATAAATATTGAGCAGATGAGGCTGAAAGAACTTACACAGTATAAATATGAAATAGCAGGAATGATAAATGAAATTAGAGATTTATAGTTAGTTGCTCACCATTTGGTTAAAAACAAAATAAAACCCTGATGGGTTTATTTAGTTTATTCTTTTCTTTTTCTTTTTATTTAGTTTATTTTTTCTTAGTTTATTCATCTTGACCTTACCGCAAACTTTGATATTGTTGATCACTCCCTCCTAGATGTAGACACTTGTCTTTGTTGGTTTCTATGATATTACTCCACCTTGGTTCTCCTCCTAATTATCTGAACACTTCTCAGGGGTCAGATTTTTCAACAATCATCTCTTATGTTGTCAACACCCATTGATTTAAGTGTTATCTCTATGATAATCACTCCTAAATCAATTTAACTAGCCTTAATATTTCCCTTCAACTCCAGTCATACTCTTAACATATTTTGACTCTGGACCTGTCTGTTGCATCCCTACCCCGTGAGTTTTCTGGGGAACAGGGGAAACTCTCTGTCTCTTGTCTAACATTGGTATGAGCCCCCATTCCCTATGCCCCCCCATTTTAGGGAACCAGTGACTAAGACCCCAATTCTATTTAACCATTTGTAACAGAATTAGCTTTCATGAAGAGATATTTACTTCAAAGCTATATCAAGAATAATGAAGTGCAAAATGAGCAGAACCGAAAGAATGTTGTATACAGTTTGTTTTATTTTAAGAACAATATTGTTTTAAGAACAACTTTGAATGAGTAAGTCATTTCGACTATTATAAATACCAAAATTAACTTCAAAATACATGTGAAGGAAGACACTATCTGTATTTAGAAGAAGAATTCATAAATAAAAGCATGTCTAGCATGGTTTTACATATGTACATATATCTGTGTGTATGTATATGCATATTTATGTCTAATGGTAGCAATTTCTAGGATGGGAGAGCATAGGGAAAGGGAAGAGGAAAAAAAGGAAAAACAATAATGTAACATAGTAACTTTATTATATATATTACAATATATAGTATATATTTAAAAATAAATATTTTATATTTAAAATTATATATGATTAAAATATTATATTTTAACAGCAATTGTATGTAATAGATTTGCAGTTTCATGTAAAATCATATTTTTTTTTCTATTCTAACATGTTACAGAAATGCTTGTTCTATTTATTAAGTTCAGAATAAAAAAGTAATTTAAAAAAAACGAACATGTAAACATTTTCCCCAACACTTTGGGGGCATAATCCTTCTATATATGACCTTGTTCTCTGGGGAGGGGAAGGGGATTATGTTTACAATTTGACTCAGTGCCTATATAGGATTAGTCCCTCCAAGCTCCATTGGATTAGCATCTAGACTATGGCTATTCAGAGCTTCCCTGCTTGGCTGGCTATATACCTACCCCAGAATTCTGGACTACCATATCATTGTGTCTCACTCTCCTGGGACTTTCCTGAAAAGGACAAAAACAAATTTAAAAGATCAAAATTCAAGGGCAAAAAAATGGCCTAAGGGTAAGGTAGATGATTCTCAGTTATGGTGCATGGTGTCACCTGATGCATGTGAAGGACTTCTTCACCCTTAGATGTGAATCCAAGAAAAACCTAGATTATGCTCAATCAGGCAATTTGAAAGGTGTGGAGTATTCTAGATATACAATCAATGGAAACAACTGTTCCCAACCCCACGGTAGGTCAATGTAAAAGGTCTATCTATATATATATATGCACTTATCCTGTCTCCCAGGAGCAAGGCCCCTAACAACTTCCACATTGGTGAAAATATTTTAGGTGGTCTAGGGATGCAGTCAACCCACATTTCATGTCATCAAGTGTGTGCTGGATATATACTAGGTATTCTCTAAGTCCCCTTCTATTGCTATATGTATGGTGTTATAATCCTCTTTTGGCTCTCCATCAAACATCTCAAACTCAAACTAGCTAAAAAGAATGAAAAAAAAGCCACATTATTTTTCTCTTTAAATGTTCCCTTCCCTTAAACTTCTTGATTTCTGAAGACATGGTCATCTTTCTCATCACCCAGTTTCATGACCTGGAAAGGATCCTTCTTCCTCACCCACCCCCATTCAATCATTTGCCATATCTTGTTGATTCTATCTCTACAACATTTCTTTTGTATTCCCCCATATCTCTCCTGACAAATACAGTTGTCACTGTAATGCAGCTCTTATTTCTAGTCTGAACTCCCATAATAGTATCTGAATGGATGTCTCCTAATTCTAGTCTTTCTCCTCTCCAATCCATCCTTTAAGCAAATGTTCAATAACCCTTTGTAAGGCATGGAAGAGGTCTGCCTATGCCATTTTTTTGCTCAAAAATCTTCAGAGACTGCCATCACCCCTAAGATAAAAAGTGAACTTAGTCAGGAAATTAAAAAAAAAATTCTTCTTGTAAATGGGCCACCAGAAAGTTCTGCCTAAGTTCTAGGCATGTAATGTGTCAATTGCTGCCACTAAAATGCAAATTATTACTGGGACAACCAGAGAATCCATTCTTTCAGATCAGAAGACTATTAATGAAATAGCAAAGCAAAACACATGCCACATAAGGTTCTGCTTCCCTTTTTATGGGAGGACATGCTCCCCACAATTTACAACTTCAGTGGCCATAGAAAGCATAAAGGAGGTATATATGTATAAGTAATGCATGTAACAAGAGAACACATGTGACAGGGAATATGTATAAGGGTCAGGTATGCTCTGGAGCTACTATCTCAACTCCCATTTGAATGGATAAAGTGGATTCCTAGAAAGGAGCTATTATTTTCCCTTAGGACTCTAGGGATAGTTATCCCTGAAGGATAGGGGTATTTGTCTAATGCTATAACTCAGGGGTTGGTAAAATACTACCAACCAGAAAGGTAAATATATATTCTTAGTTCACGGGCCATGCAAAAACAGGCAACAGGCTAGGACCATGGTTTACTAATTCCTACTATGGCACATATGCTCTGACTAGAATACATCCCACCATGATAATCAGTTGAAATGAATTGTTCACTCAAACTTAATTAGCTTTTATAAAGGGATATTTAAAGAGAGATAGTAAAAAAAAAAAAAAACCAGTTGGTACAAGGTATCTCCCTAAAAGTCCATGGCAAACTCTACCATGATTACATATAGCATCCAAGTGGAAGTTGGCTCACACTTATGGTGCTCAAGTGGCAAAAAGTTAACTCACAGTTCCTAGAAGTCCTTTTGCTGGAGTATTTAAGATATTCTTCTTAGGTATGGTGTAGCTTTTCTGCTGGGCTTTTTGTAGAGACTGGAATCTTTATATAGGCTGTCCTCTGCTCTTGATTCAAACATAGCCAGTAGACATTCTGAAATGTTGTCTGGATGCCAAGGAAAAAAGTCAAAATATTCCAAACCCTTTGAAGTTCATAAGGCTCCTTTAGCAAAGGGAGTGTAGAGTGTGAAGAAGAAGACTGAGACTAAATTAACTCTCCCAAATTTAAATTCTTCTCAAGGATTAAGCTGGAAATATTTCTCCTCTTTGCTGCCAGATAGACTGATTCTCTCAGTTTCCCCCAGGCCATTGGTTACAGGTCCCAGAGGAAAAGATTAAATCCTCAGCCAATCTGAACTGACTTTGTAATTCAAATAGAGAGTTTTCTAGGCCATGTTCACATTTAATGAATATTTGAGATATGTTCTTACATGACACGTGTACCAGAATTAAATGAATGTGAGGGCAATTTGTTCTGGGAATACAAAGACATATAGGAACTATGTGGCTAGAACAACTTATGCCTCCAAATCTGTAGAACCCATTGATATCCTTGATGGCAATGGGCAAACTAATTCCTGTACTTTGCTAGGGATTGTAGCTGCTCTCCTATCTCTGTCACAATAAGTTCTTCTCAATGTCTCTGCAGTGATTCTGTGTTGGCTGTCTATCACCATCATCATCATCATCATCATCATCTGCTGGTCCTTTGCTCTATGTTTCCATCTGATGATTGAGCTGCTATGCCTTTCCTTCCCTGTAGGGGCAGGTGAGTAACAGCTCTGTAGTGCAGGGCCCTCAGGTTCTCTTTAGCTAACTACAGAAAGATTTAGGAAAACAAAATCTGTCTGTTGAACTACTTGCCTCCTGCTGTTGATCAGAGTCCCTCTGTCTAAACTCTGATCTTAGCTGTAGTCCAGATTTTATTTATTTCATATGACATCCTGGTTCAGGAAATTGTGTCCCCTGTAGATTCTCTCTGTAAGTTCATTTTGCAAAACTTCAAAGGCATTGAGGGGAGCTGGGGTGAAAAGAATCTTTTTTTAACCCCCAAATATTCATATCAATGCAAATCAACTCAGAAGCACGTCTGGAAAAAAAATTCAGGTTGAGTTGGGGAAAAAGAAACTTTTTACCTATTTCCTAGCATCACCTGAAATCATTGTACTCCCTACTCAGAGCTCCTGTGTGAA
The DNA here is from genome assembly GCF_900497805.2 of Vombatus ursinus. Taxonomy (NCBI): domain Eukaryota; kingdom Metazoa; phylum Chordata; class Mammalia; order Diprotodontia; family Vombatidae; genus Vombatus; species Vombatus ursinus. The sequence goes on along the minus strand of NW_020954596.1, from coordinate 40,883,318 downwards.
GAACATTTCAAATCTCCAAATCATAATTTCAAATGATTCACACATAAAAGTGCGATAGTAAACTAGCTTTTCTCTTTCATCTTACCTGATCTGATTTCTTAACTTTTGCCAACATAACAGTACAGTTTCAGAATTACTGCACTAAAATGAATGTGATCTCTTTGATGTGGGCTTTACTTCAGTGATACAGAGGTAATACATCTCTACCCATGCCTGACCATCCTGTGTCACTCTCACAGTGTCCTCTCATGAATTTTCCTCAAGTGATTTACTCAATATGCTGAAGGCCTTCCTCATGGATTCCTAACATTTTGCAGATGACAGTGGAGCATGTAAGCAATTCATCAGTTGTCTTCTTTCTTTTGATTTATGGTCAGAATATAACATTTCTCTGGCCGTACTTTTTAAAATCTCTTTTAGGCAATAAATAAACATTTATTAAGCACCTATTGTGTGCCAGGCACTGTGCTAAGCATTGGAGATGTTGTTCATCTTTAGTTTTTGAAGAGGACCAATGACATCATAAGGTGAATTGGATTCATGTTCTTAGGGGAGATATCTCCCTAACATATTCATGTATTTGAGGACTGTTGTTTACCCTCAGTTTGGTTTAGCCTACCTGCCAAGTCAGTTTTACTGGGATGTGGCCACTGTGCATGGTGTTAGTATTCCCTGAACACCGCCTAGACCTCCAAGCATGGAAAGTACAAATAAAGATGAAATATAGTCTCCACCCTAAAGAAGCTCATAATCTAATAAGGTATACAATCAGCAGATAAATATGTACAAACACATTATATATGTTGTTATTCATCCTTCATTTTCAAAGACATCATGTCTTTAACTTACATGTGACCTCAGGTCTTTAACTTACACGTGAATCATATTTAAGTAAGGCGGAGTTGTACAAAGTTGTCAGCTTCACTCTCTTTTCTAGGGTCACCAAAGTCCAGTGGCAAGACAAAAGTCAGGATGACTGGAAAATTTCCAGGATGCAGTGGATGACCTTGGCATCTTCAATATCTGACCAAACTGTAAGCTCTCCACAGTGCTTGCTTCAGTCAACTTCATGGCCTTTTAACCTGAAAAATTAAAAATCCATTAATATAGATCCAACTGTTTTCCATTGGCAAATTCATGTGACATTTCTTTTGAATTTCCATTTCAACAATAATCTATGACTGAAAAAATTCATTTTTCTCATTGCCACAGAGATCAGACCTCCACAAGTATCTCTCCTGTGGTATTGCACACCTCAAACATATATGTGAGTAAATGGAAAATTTCAAACACCAATAAAGGACTTGTGGGTGAAAAATTAGCTGTTCTATACTGTATATAAGTAGTAAAAAGAGAAGGAAAAACATGTTCATAAGGCATACCAACCATAGCAACTTATTTTGAGCTTTAGTCTAAGCTATATTGCTTCTGTTTGACATATGCCCCTGGTTCAATGGTCATATTATCTTCTAAATACCACAAGGCACTTTATTCAACAAACTTACAGCTCTACAAACAAAATACCCTTAGGAAGAAAGCTCTTAGAAGCACCAAAGGGAATGATATTATTTACTCTCCAATTCTGTCTTCCTATTCAAAGTTGGAATGCTCAAAGCCATGATATGCTCATCTCAATTTCTAAGATACCTCTAGAGAGTTAGATTAGCAAAAGGTGAACCTTGACTGCTCTCCTGGTATTGTATCTCGTAGGCATGACTTCACCAAGAGGAATAAAGAAGCTTGTTCATAAGGGGGAAAGAAATCAAACTAAATTTACCACAAGTAATGTGAAATCCAAACAGGCAAGTTAATATGCCTAGGAACCATAGTCAACTGGAGATAAAAATGAACTGTATTACTTAGATTCCATGAAAAGAATTTGAATTAATCCTCCCTTTAAAAAAACAACCCTTCAAGAGCCTCATGCTAAATATTTCCTTTTCTTTTATAGGTATACTTGGCATAATATTAGTATTCCATCATTTCTAGGTATTATTAAATCTATTGTTCTGGTTTCTCATGTTAAATATGTCAGCCTGATATTGGGTAACTTCATTTTTTAAAGAAGGAAAGCATGTTTACATAGTCCTTTTGAGTATGTATAAAACGCTCTATTCAGAGCATCAATCAGCCATAGACATCAGAATTCTATTAAGCTTCCCTAGTTCATTACACTCCATAGGAGTTATTGTAATACAAAGTATACAGCAAAATTGAAACATGTCAAATATATTAAGCTAATGGATTCACACATTTCTCATATTATTGTATGTGACTTTTTGTTTAATTATTCAGTTGATCTTTTTCTGCCCTATGAAAAGTGCCATTCGTATATATTGTTAATTGAACATGGTATGTTATGTTGTGTTATATTTCGCAAATGCACACTCAAATTATTAGGCCCTTAATTTAGGGGATGACCATGCACTACATAGGGAGTTCTGAAGCCAGGGTCCAATACAGTTTTTATATTTTGATCAATTTATTTCAGTATGATTTTCCTTTGCAATCCTATATTTTTTTGTTTATGCATTTAAAAACATTATGTAAAGAAGTAGTTCACAGGCTTCACTATACAGCCAAAGATCCATGACTTAAAAAAAAAAGAGGTAAAAACTATTTCCAATCAAATATTTTATTCCCCCATTATAAAATAAAATTATACAGCAATGAGGTTTCGTATCCCTAAGACTGGAAAAGGAATCTAAATGAGCAATATGTTAAAAACAGCAGCAATAACTACAGAATTTGTGTTTAATAAGATTTGTCATAACATTATAACTCTTTAATGGTTAGGCTATACATATACCATGTGTCAGACTGCTTACTAATAATTTTTTTTCTTTCCTCCTCACCAGGAAGGAAGCAAAGATGGAAGTGGTCACTTTTACAAAAGGCTGGTACATTTTGGAGCATTATCTGGGGTGGCAAAAGAAAGTACCACTGTTGTCATCCTCTAATTCTTAAAGAAATAAAGTATTTTATGTGGTGTAAGTGAAAAGAGAGAATATTCCAAACATGAGGGAGACCAGTTTAAAGAAACAGACACTGAAAAAAAAAAAAAAAAAACAGACACTGGTAATGAAATGCCATGTGTAAGGAACAAAAAGAAGGTCAGTTTTTCCAGATCAAGGAGGAAAGGAGAAAAGCAATCAAATGCCTGGAAAGGCAGCTTTAGACAAGATGTGAAGGGCTTTAAAATTGAAAGGAGTTTTCATTTTATCTTAAATGCAATAAGGAGCCAATGGAATTTGTGAAGTATGAGAAATGGGAATTTGTCTTAGGCTTGAGGAAATTTCTTTGACAGCTTTGTGTAGAATGAATTGAAGAGAGGAGAGACGTAGTAGGGAAATTAGCAGGTCGTTGCATCAGGTCTGAAAAAAAAGATAATGAATGCCAAAACTAAGGAGGCAGCTATTTGAGCGCAGGCACACCTCATTTTATTACACTTAGCTGCATTTTTTCACAAATTGAAGATTTTTAGCAACCCTGCACAGAGCATATCTATCAGTGCCATTTTCCCAACAGCATGTGTTTATATCATGTCTCCGTGTCACATTTTGTTAACTGTCACACTGTTTCAAACTTTTTCGGTATTATTATATATGCAATGGTGATCCATAATCAGTGATCTTTCATGTTACTATTGTAATTGTTTGGGGACATAAACCACTCCTACATAAGAGCAAATTTAACTGATAAATATCGTGTGCTCTCTGATCACTCAATCGACTGGCTATTCCCCCATCTCTCTTTGCCTCCTCAGATCTCCTCAGTACCTGAGATATAAAAATATTGAAATTAGGCCAATTAATAACCCTAAAAATGCCTCCAAATGTTCAAGTAAAAGGAAGATTTAATCAATATGACAAATTTCATTGTTTTAAGAAACTGCTATAGCTACCCTAACCTTTAGCAATCACCACCCTGATCAGCTAGCAGCCATCAACATGGAGGCAAGACTCCCCCCCAGGAAAACAGATTACAACTCTCTGAAGGCCCAGATGGTGGTTAGTATTTTTTTTAATAAAAGAATATTTTAAGTATTTACATTGTTTCTTTTTAGAGTTAATACTCTTGCACACTTAACAGACTACAGTAAAGTGCAAACATAATTTTTATATGCACTAGGAAACCAAAAAATTAATGTGACTTGCTTTACTTTGATATTCACTTTATTGTGTGGTTTGGAGCCAAACCCCCAATATCTCCAAGGTATACCTGTAATAAGAAAAGGACAAATTCCAATGCTGAAATTACAGCATTTGGATATGTGCTGTAGAGGAGAAAGATGGGTCAAAAATATTTCTGAGATTATGAACCTAGGTAACTTGAAGAATGGTGGGAGTCTTGATAGAAATAGGAAAGTTCATAAGAAAATTTTTAGGGATGAGGTGGACAGCAATTTCTATAAAATGTATTCTTCCCTATTCATCCCTTCTTACAATGTGCTTCACCAAAAGGGATCTGCCAGAGAGCACAATAACTTTGCAGTCCCTGATAGAGAAAGCTCTGGTCAATTCCCATTCCTTAAAAGTGAACAAATACTGGCCATTATCTTTATACATTGTTCAAGTACCCTCATGAAAGAAATGGTTAAGGACATGACTTTTTAAGTCACAGTGTGGTTTTATAGTGAATGCAACCAAAAAATGCTGGGTAAAAATTCAGCATAGTTTTTCATCTACAACTGCATATTTGATAGCTTAGTACGCATTAAAAAACTAATTACTAACTCTGTAAGTCAAGTGATTTTGGGGGTGGGGGGGGAGAGAGTAGTATTCAGCTGATTAAATTATCAGCCTCAGAAATGTATTGAAAGTTCCCTCCTAAAGAAAACCTTTAAAAAGCAGTCCATAGTCTTATGGAGTTGGAAGTATAAGGGATATTAAAAATCACACAGTCAAAGCCCCTCATTTTACAGATGAGAAACAAAGGTTGAGTAGTTAAATAATTTCCATGGTCTCAAGGAGGGAATAAATAGCAGAACCTAGGTTTTAATTTAGGTCCACTGAATCTAAATCCTGCATTAATTCTGCTGTTCCAAGTTGCCATATTGGATATTAAATACTTTTAAGTTCTCACAAATTTTTTTTTACACATTCTTTTAAAAGATTGTTTTTTTTTTAATTAGTGAAAATCTGCCTTCTCTCTTTCCCTCTCCCTCCCCCCAGTGAGAGTGAAAGAAAACCCTTGTTAAAACATGTATGTATAGTTAAGCAAAATAAATTCCCTTACTTGCCATATTTAAAGAAAGAAAGAAAAGAAAGAAAGAAAGAAAGAAAGAAAGAAAGAAAGAAAGAAAGAAA
>NW_020954596.1:40765344-40877999 GCF_900497805.2 Vombatus ursinus | reverse complement strand
AGAAAGAAAGAAAGAAAGAAAGAAAGAAAGAAAGAAAGAAAGAAAGACACTCTTCACCCTGAGTCTATCACTCCTCTTTCTGGAATTGCTTAGCATGTTTCATCATGAGTACTCTGTGAAACACTCTGTGGAACTGCATTTTTGGTGTAGTTGTGAATGCTTCCAACCATTCTGATTTTTTGTTTTGGTTTGTTTTGGGTTTGATTTTTTTTGGTTTTGTTTTGGTTTTGGGTTTTTTGGGTTTTTTTTGGAGGTAATGGGAGTTAAGTGACTTGCCTAGGGTCACACAGCTAGCTAAGTGTCAGGTCCACCTGACTCCAGGGCTGGTGCTCTATCCACTGTGACACCTAGCTGCTCCTGATTTAACAATTCTGTAAAGCAATTTAGAACTATACCCAAAGGGCAACCAAACTGTGTATACCCTTTGATCCAGCAATACCACTGCTAGGTCTGTATCCCAAAGGGATCATAAAAAAGGGAAAAGGATCCACATGTACAAAAATATTTATAGCTGCTCTTTTTGTGGTGGCCAAGAATTGGAAATTGAAGGGATGCCCATCAATTGGAGAATTGCTGAACAAGTTGTGGTATATGAATGCAATGGAATACTATTGTGCTATAAGAAATGATGAGCAGTCAGATTTCAGAAAGGCTGGAAAGACACATATGAACTGATACTGAGTAAGGTGAACAGAACCAGGAGAACATTGTACACATAACAGAAACATTGTGGGATGATCAACTATGATAAACTTAGCTCTTCTCAGCAATGCAATGATCCAAGACAATTCCAAGGAACTCATAATGGAAAATATTCACCACGTCCAGAGAAAGAACTGTGGAGTCTGAATGCAGATAGAAGCATACTATTTTCACCTTTTTTTTTTTCTTTCTCATGGTTTTTCCCTTTTGTTCTGATTCTTCTTTCACAACATGGCTAATGTGGAAATACGTTTAACATGATTGTACATGTATAACCTCTATCAGATTGCTTGCTACCTTAGGGAAAGGAGAAAGGAGGGAGGGAGAAACATTTGGAGCTCAAAATCTTACAAAGATGAATGTTGAAAACTATCTTTACATGTAATTGTAAAAAAACAAAATACTGTTAAGAATTATTTTTTTAGTTAGTACTCTGGCATTATGGTGGGTTAATGCATTGATCAGAATTCCTAAGTCTTTTAAAGTTTATCAAATGTTCTCTTGATTTTTCTCACTTTGCTCTGCATCAGTTCTTACAAACTTTCCTAAGTTTTGATGAAACTGTCCTCTTCATTGTTACAACACAATAATATTTTATCAAATTAATATATCATAACTTGTTCAGTTATGAAAATTGATGAGAATCCCCTCAGCTTCCAATTACTTGCCAACACAAAAAAAGAGAGTGTATGTACATACACACACACACATATACACACATATGCATACAGGTCCTTTTCTTCTCTCTTTTGATCTCTTTAGGGGGAACAATGTTATCATTGGTGCAAAGGGTATGCACAGTTTTGTAACTTTCTGGACATTGTTCCAATTTTCTTTGCAGAACGAATGAAACAGTTCACAGCTCCACCAACAGTGCAATAACAGTTATTTTTCAAAAGCCCCCCAACATTTGTCATTTTCACTTTTTATCAACTTTGTCAATCTGATGAGTTTGTGGGTAGAACTTCGGCATTTTCTTAATTTGTTTTTCTCTGTTTGTTAGTGATTTGAAATATTTTTTCCATATAGATACTGATAGTTTGGAATTCTTTGTCTTAAAAATGCCTGTTTGTTCCTTTGACTATTTATCAACTAAAAGATTGTTCTTATTTATATAAATTTGAATCAATTCTTTATATTTCTTAGAAATGTTGGGGGCAGGTAGGTGGCACAGTGAATAGAGCTCTGGCCTTGCAATCAGGAGGACCTGAGTTCAAATCCAGCCTTAGACACTTAACACTTACTGGCTGTGTGACCCTGGGCAAGTCACTTAACCCCCATCGCCTCACCTGAAAAAAAAAAAATACTACTTTTCTTAGAGAAATATTGAAAGGATTTTCCCCAATTCCCTTCTTTTCTTCTAATTTTTATATTCACTTGCTTTCATAGTTATATTCACTAATTATTTATCTCTACCCTTTTCTCATACATTTCTTTCTCTTTGTTTTCTGGCTCTTCTTCATAGACAAAGAAAGGGTAGTGAGAGAGGAATTAACTTAATACCAGTGCTGTAGCTTATGTGCAATTTGTTTCTATTCCTCTTCTCTTTTCCTCACCCACAGCCCAATCACAGCTTATTCTTTTTTCTTTTAAACTTCTCTGTCAATCTTCTTTATTTAGAATGAATTGTTTTTTAGGACAAATCCCTATCTTAATCTCTTACTTCTTATTGGTTTTTGCCCTTTGTCTCTAGTTTCCTTGTTAAGGGAAATTTATTTCTGTACCTTATAAGTGTGAAGTTCAAGTAAAATCAACTTCTTCTTCCTTGTTTGCTTCCTTGTTCTTCTATTTTTATGCCCCAAATATATTAATTAATTTCCCCCAATCTTTCCCTCTTTCCTCTCCCTTTCATTATCATCGCACCATAACAAAACCACTCAAAAACTCTGACTCTTATTGACTTTCCCTTATTACTCCTTGGAGAGCATTTTGAATGATGATGATGATGATGATGATGATGATGATGATGATGATGATTGCACTTATATAATGTTTTAAGGTTTTTGAAGTATATTTATAAATATTATTTCAGTTTGTCCTCACAACCACCCTAGGAGGTAGTTGATAATATTATGCTCACATAGCTAATAAGTGTTTGAGGCCACATTTTAACTCAGTTCTTCTTGATTCCAAGTCTAGCGTTCCATGCACTGAACCACCGTGCTGCCTCATCTTTCATCTCACCACATTAGAATGTGAAGTTTATTCTTGTTTAGGCCATTGTGATCATTCACTCATGTTTGCCTTTTCATAATTCTCTTGTCTGCATTATTTGTATTTCAAAATTTCTGCTCAGCTTTGGTACTTGCATGAGAAATGTTTGGAAGTCTTTTATTTCATTATAAATCTTTTTTTTTTCACCCTAGGATTATACTCAGTTCACTGGGGAAATTATTATTAGTTTCAAGTCTACATATCTTTTTCCTTCAGGAATATGGGATTCAAACATCTCTGCCACTTTAGAGAAATGACTGCTAAATTTTGTCTCATTCTGACTCTTGCTCCTCAGTGCTTGCATTCTTTCTAGCCACTTGCAATATTCTATCTTTGGCATGGGAGCTCTTGATTTCGGAATAATGTTCCTGGGTATTTTCACTTAGGACTTTCTTTCAGGAGGTGACTGTTGGATTATTTCCATTTCCAACTTTCTTCCCCTAGTTTAAAAAGCTCTAAGCAGTTTTCTTTTAAGATTTCTTAAAGTATGTTATAGATACTCTTTTTTTTTTTTGGTTATGTCTTCCAGATAGTCCAGTGTTTCTTAAATTATTTCTCCTCAATCTTAGATGCACCTCCTTCTGCTATTCTATCACCTTGGCTCGCAACCTTTATATTTTTTTCTTAGAAATAAAATGCAAAGTTGACTGATTTTATGGCTTTACAAGGCTGGAAACCAAATTTATTAATATCATTTTTATCTTATTTCATATGCATTGTGCTAGTAAGAATTGCTCCTGGACTTAAAGTTTTGTTTTGTTTTTGTTTTAAATTCATCCTCCAACTGTATGCTTTCCGCATAGAGGGTGCTCGATTAAAAATATAATTTCTACGTCACTTTATATGCCAATGGATGTTTTCTTTAAAATGCTTTATATTCTTATTTTTCACCAGGCACACAAACACATTATTTATACCAAAGTAATTCACATTCTTTCATGTCTCTACTACAAACACTAAACAAAAAAGGGCTTCTTACTGTGAAGTAGGGACATAAAAATATGTTAACTGGAAGTTATTGCAAAGCTATTTTTTCCTATGCAATATTTTCTCTGTATAATTACCTTTGATCTGTCAACTGGACAAACTTGGAATCTCAATCTTTCCTAGGAAAGAATAAGAAAACATTAATTCTGGTAAATTGGGAATAGCAACAGAGCCAATTCTGTTCTCATAAATATACACTATAGTGTAATTTATTAGTGCAAGAAATGCTAACATATCTAAATGTCCCTACTAGAAATGAAAAGATGGTGTATATCACTTACATAGACATAGTATGATACAGCAGCCTATGCTGATTATCTGAAATCAAAAGGTTAAGCTAAAATGAGATTTTTTAAAAATCTATTTTCCTATCAAAATGTCAAAAGATAGAAGGAAACAAGATAGGCAAAAAAAAAAGATAGGGATTGGAAAGAAAAGGACAGCATTTGTTGCTAAACCAAATTAAGAATAGTTATTCTTGTGTATGTTTCATCAAAGTGTAGAACTAGGAGTACAATTAGAGACTGGAGGTAAATCTTGGTTCCAAAGACCATCCAAAGGAGCATATGTTAGCCAAGTCCTACCAAGATGTAAATATTGTAGTTAAAAACCTGGTTATATATGTGTTTTTGGATTGATGGTCATCCCTGTGAAATACAGTGAGGCTTATTATGGGAATTTGGTTATCAGATGACAATGAGGATGAGGAGGATGAAGATATTGAAGATGATAATATTGTATTGAAATGGACAAAAACAGAAAATGACTCTTATGCATGGCTCCCTTGGTAACAGTTTGGGTAAGCTGCTTAATCACAAAAATTCCCACTATCAAAAGATTGTAGTCTTATACAGTAAGCCTGCAACAATGTTCTGGTATTGATTGGATTGATGCAAAGCATCAAGGATGATAATTGAAAACTTAAACTCCTTATTCAAAACTGGAACTTTGTATTTCCTCCCATTCTCAAAAACTGAATCTAACTCCAATGTTTCCTTTTTTCTTTTCTTTTTTTTTTGAAATACCACCATCTTTCCCATCACTGAAGTCCACTATTTCAGAATCATTTACCAAACTCTTTCTCATATCCCAATATCCAATGAGTTGCCAAAAGTCGTTGGTTCTACCTTTACCTGATGTTTTATCCATCCCAATTTCTTCACTCACATTACCAGTTCTCTAGTTAAGACCCTTATTGCCTCTCACTTTGACCACTGCAAAGCCATTTAATTGGACTTCTTGATTCCAAGTATTCTTCTGTTAAATTACCAAAGTCATCTTCCTAAGGCACAAGTCTGACCCCACTTAAAAACATCCTGCAGCTCCCCATTGCATAAAGGATAAAGTATAATTTCCTCAATTTGGCATTTAAAACTCTTCACAATTTGAATTTGTCTTACTTTTGCTGACATTATTCTTCCTCACAAACTCTATGCAAAACTTAAAATGCCCTACTTGCTATTCTCTGAAGCCAACACTCTTATCTCCTCCCTTGGTGCCTTAGTACAGGTTATATTACAACCGTGTAACTCATTACCTCTTTATTTCTTCCCCAAGAATTCCTAGGTACCCTCAAGGCTCAGCTCATGTGTCATATCTCCTATCTTATTTAAATGTTTTTTTTTCTGATCTTAGTTGTTAGAATTCTTCCCCACCTCCTCTTCATGTAAATATTTGTCTAAACATGTATATATCATGTATATATTTATCTGCTTATATGTTTAACTTGCTCATCCCCAAAAAAAGCCTATTCCTTGAGTGCAAGAATTCTGTATCCCTGGACCCACATGTACAAAAATATTCATAGCAGCTCTTTTTGTGGTGGCAAAGAATTGGAAATTGACAGAATGTTCATCAATTGGGAAATGGCTGAGCAACTTGTGGTATATGAATGTAATGGGGTGCTTTGTGCTATAAGAAATGATGAACAGGCTGACTTCAGTAAAACCTGGAAAGACTTGCATAGTCTGATGCTGAGTGAAGCGAGCAGAACCAAGAGAATGTTGTACACAATAACAGCCACATTGTGTGATGACTAATATTGATAAACTTAAACCTTTCCAGCAATGCAAGGATCTAAGACATCTCTAAAGGCCTCATCATGGAAAATGCTATCCACATCCAAAGAAAGAACTGTGGAATTTGAATGCAGATTGAAACATACTATTTGCTTTTTTTTTTTCTCTTCTGTTGAGTTTTGTTTCCTCTTTCTGGTGGTTCCTCCTATTGGTTCTAGTTTTTACTTACATCACTAATCTGAAAATATGTTTAATAAGAATGTATATATATATATATATATATATATATATATTATAGATACTCTTTTTTTTTTTGGTCATGTCTTCCAGATAGTCCCTGTAGTCAACATTCCATCTCATACTTCTGTCCATTTTAAGGTGAATGATCCAGTCTTACAAAGCACACCCTCTTTATTTTCCTGAGTCCTTATTTTCTTTTCCATGTAACTTTACCTCATCTTCTTAGCTGTCTATCTCTATATCTCTCCATAAATATTTACCAAGCACTGTATTTGATCTTTCCTTGGCCTCAATCACTCCATATTATGCACATTTTATTTCAGAGAGCAGGTCGTATGCCTTGGACATCACCACCTAGATATACATGACAAACGTGTTGAAATCACTCTAAGATTGTTAGCAGTGTCTTCCAACAAAATAATTAAATGCACTAAAGAGAAAATAACCCAACTGAAAGAATCTGGTATAAGATCAAGCTAAACCAGATTATTATTAAGATATGTGCAAACCAAAGCAGAAACATAATAAACAAACACAAATGGGACATATTTGCTCATTTTTTAGAGTGTTCTCTGCTTCTTAGTGTCAATAACTGAATCACCATGTTTGAACTCTACCATTTCAGAACTTGATGTATTATGTAAGGAAGTGGAAATGGCAAGTAATAGGAAGAAGTCAGGAAGAGTGCTAGACCTGATCAAATCAGTCAAATAAGCAGTATGATCCAGCAGAAAGGGAATGGGATTTGAAGACAGACAATCTGAGTTTGAATCCCAGTTCTGCAACTTACTCTTTTGTGATCTTGAGAAAGTCACCCATTTTGCTAATCAATTTCATCATCGGTATAATGAGGGTTTGAATTTGATTATGTCCAAGGCCCATTCCAGCTCTAAATCCATTGACCCAATGAACACACTTGGGGGTGGTGGTGGTAGTAAATGTGACAGAATTCTAAAGGAACCGACAGATAAATTGTCAAGATATTTTTCCGAAGTGTAAAAACAATGACAAATTCACTCATGAAAATAAGTGAAGACAGCATTTATTCGTTCCATACACATTTATTAAGTTTCTTATGAATAAGAACTGTTTCAATAAGAACTGTTTCAACTATAAGAGCTCACAGTCTAGTAGGCGGATAATATACAAACCCAGAACAATATAAACATAATATTACATGATTAATGCACTGGAGATCTATACTGCAAAGTGCTAATTGAGGTTTGAGGCAGAGGCATTTAATAGAACAAGAAGGTAGAACTTAGAAGATCAGCAGGAAAGGGTTGTCTCATTTGGCAAAAAATAAGGGGGGGGGCATAGTCCAGTGCAGGTGGCATCTTGGCATCCCAGCAATAGGCTGAACCCCAGTAAGCCAGCAGCAAACAAAACCTATTCAAACAAGGTTAGAAGGAAAGCAGAAACCTGGGGAAGAAAATTTTTACAGCTGGTTCTTCTGATAAAGGCCTCATTTCTCAAATATATAGTGAACTAAATTAAATTTATAAGAAGACAAGTCATTCCCAAATTGATAAATGGTTAAAGGATATTAACAGGCAGTTTTCAGATAAAGAAATTGAAGCTCTCTATAGTCATATTTAAAAAATGCTCTAAACGACTGGTGATTAGAAAAATGCAAATTAAAACAACTCTGAGGTACCACATCACACCAATCAGATTGGCTACTATGACAGAAAAGGAAAATGATAAATGTTGTAGGGGATATGGGAAAACTGGGATACTAAAGCACTGTTGGTGGACTTGTGAACTGATCCAACCATTCTGTAGAGCAATTTGGAACTACCAAAGTACCTTAAAACTGTGCATACCTTTTGATTCAGCACTACCACTATTAGGTCTGTATCACAAAGAGATTTTTAAAAAGGAGGGACAAGACCTATTTGTACAAAAATGTTTGTAAAAGCTCTTTTGGTAGCGGCAAAGAAGTAGAAATTGAGGGGATGTTCATCAATCATGGAATGGCTAAACAAGCTGTGGCATATGACTGTAATGAAATATTGTTATGATATAAGAAACATCAAGCAGGATGATTTCAGAAAAATCCTATACTTCTATGAACTGATTCAAAGTTAAGTGAGCAGAACCAGAAGAACATTGTACACAGTAACAGCAATGTTGTATTATGATCATCTGTAAATGACATAGCTATTCTCAGCAATACAATGATATAAGACAATTCCACAGGACTCATTATAAAAAATGCTATCCACCTCCAGAGAAAGAATTGATGGAGTCTGAATGCAGACTGAAGCATAGTATTTTCCACATTCTTAATTTTTTGTCTGTTTTTTCTTTCACAACATGACTAATACAGAAATATATTTTTCATGATTTTACATTCCTTGCCTTCTCAGGGAGAGCATAAAGGTAGGGAGAGACTTTGAAACTTAAATTTAAAAAAATGAATATTAAGAATGGTTTTTATATGCAATTGGAAAAATAAAATATTCAAAAGAAAATGAAAGACAAAGTAATTGAGCAATAATTTGGTGTATTTCATTTGAGTCATAGTTAATACTGTTCAATGAGTTAATGAATACCACACAGAAGACAATGGAAAGATTCATGACATCTGTGAGCAGTCTCCTACATAGAAGGAATAAGCAACTTGAATGAACTAGAGTAAAGGATGTCAGTTCAAAATAGTTATTCATAAGAGGAAATTAATAGTTCATGTGGCAAGAGTGAGGGATCAACAGTGTGCAGGATAAAGTTATAGCAGAAAGATCTGGACAAGAGTCACAATAGGCAGATGTGGATGGGATGTGAGCAATGACATTGGATGGAACATTCAGGTCAATGAGACAGATTCATCATCATATTAGATTGCGATCTAGTCTAGAGTTGCTGCTATGCCTTATTTAGCTTTCTATCCCCCTCACACCCTAGCACATTACTACACAGGAAATACTTATTCTTAACATTTGCTAATCCAAGCCCCTCAGATCTCCAAATGAATAGTATGAAGGATTTACATTATATTTAGGGGCAACAGTATCTTTGAAAATGTTGAAGCACTGAGATAGGTTAGTAAGAGTATTATGAAATTTAGATGTATCTTTAAAAATGTGGTGGTCATCTGTGAGTGATGTTTTAGATGCAGCTTGTTTTAAGCTTGGAGAGGATTAGGGAAACTCTCAAGGTTCCCTCTAGCCTTATGATTCTATAAAACTCTATGTGGAGATTTATATTAAATCCTCTTTTTCAGGTACAGAACTGCTGAGTATATATTATTTTCAAAAAGCTATTCAACAAAGAAAAGGAAAGTTCTGATAAACCATTTAAGTTATTGCAGGAATTTCACAAAATAAAATTACTAATGAATTTTACTGGAGGGAAGACCAGTCAAAAACTTTGTATTTTATCTCATAAAGTCATGGAATATAAGAGCAGAAAGGGTACTTAAATTCATTTAGTGTGAGCACCTCATTTTATGGATGAGGAAATTAAGTCTCCAAGAGGTTAAGTGACTTGTCTAGGTTATGTAGCTTATTACTGGAAGCCCAAGTATAGAAAACAAGTCTCCTGATTCCCAGTCCAATGCCTTTCATATTACACCATATAATTTCAGGTAAGACCTCCCAACATTCTCACAAAATAGACTTTTTTTCCATTATCTCAAAAATATTTCTCTCTGGAAAGGATTTCTCTCTTTAAAAATGTCATTGAAAATTTATACATTGTAATTGTAAGGTGCTTTACACTTTTACACACATTACATTAATACTTAAAATAAGCTTACACTATACATAGGTGTCCCAAAAGTCTTGATGCAATTTTAAGGTATTAAAGTTTAAGCTGTAGGTCTTCAATTTCTTAATTTGTAAATGAAAATAAGACTGAGGTACAGAGAAGTTAAGTGACAGGCCCAAGGTAACACAAATATTGTGTATTGGGGCCAAGACAAAAACTATCTTCTGAGTCTTTGTCTAGTGCGATTCTCTTGTTTCTATGTTGCAAAAACAAACAACAAACAAAAAATAAAGAAATTTTGGCGAGAAAAATGCTATATAACAGAGACATAATTATTCACAAAGACAATGACATCAGTTGTCTTTTTATGTAGTAACAACTCAATGCCATGCTAACATGTCAATGAAAAAATCTCTAGGTTGCATGATCAATTACAGTAATTCACTCCTGAAATTCAGAATAAAAAAAAATATCTAGTCATGAGGTATTTATACAAAAGAAAATTATTTAACTCAAAAACACATCAAGTAGGATAATTAGCTCATTGAAATAAAAGTAACAAATGACAAAGAAATCAGATCATGCAAAAGCAAGCTGGTGTTTGAGATTAACAATGGAAATTATTAATTGTCACTATCAAAGAATAAGAACATGCTCTATTCACTCTACAGTGATGGAGAGGAGTGAATCTGGGAAAGAAGTGGGGCCTAGCTTATGATTTGGCCAAAATTTGGTGCTAAAAACTGCCCTTTCAATTTGACATGAGTATCCTCTACACTTATCACAATAAAAGTCAATGATACTATTTTGACATTCCATAGCAATAGTCATTAATAACAGACTAATGATAATTTCATTTCTTCCATTACCCTGATACCTGAATGCTAGGGGAATATGTGCTCACATATGTTGCATATATACATACACACATATATGTATATATGTGTATATATATATGTAACTAACATAGTATGTGTATAGTATATATGTAACTAACATAGTATGTGAGCATATACAAACACATACGTAAAGACAGACAAAAACATGTATTTTATATATATTTTATATCTAGATCTTTATAAATATATCACTTCAGACTGCAAACTCTTTTTTTATCTTGGACATTATAAGCATATGCTAAATGTTATCTTTGAAATCTTTAGTATGTTATACCAGCATAATTCTTATCTTTCTTCAAATACTTCATCATCAATACCCGAGAATGTTTATTAAATACTTAAGACTTTTTTATCTTGTAGTATATCGATGCTTTTTATATTAGTAATCATTAATATGTTCTTATCTTTGACATAGCTTTTGACTTCCTTGTGAAACAAGAGAGGTGATTCAAAAACATTATGCATACAGCTGGAAAGATAAAACATTCCCTATTTGAATGTATTCAGTTTAACTTTTATAGAACATCAATTATCAAGATGCATTTAGAAAGCTCTTTATACTGTGATTCAAAAATGGGTTAATTTCTGGGAATTCTGAAGAACTGTGGCCCATGCTCCAGAACTATGGGACATAAAAACAAGTGAATAATTAAGTAGGATGTAGTTTCGTAGAATCATAGATTTAGAGCTAGAAAGGACCTCCCATTCCATTTATTCTCCTTCCCTTATCTTACAGATGGAACAATGAGGGCTCCAAAGAGTTTATGTGACTTGCCCTAGTTGAAACAGGTAGTGAGTGGAGGGTAGGACTTTGATCCAGGTTCTCTGAGAACAAACCAATGACCTATCTGGCCATTGAAGTAGCCTTTCAACTCTACAATTCTGATACTCATTATGGAAGAAGGTAATAATGATCCCCACGTTAACAGTGTTTTTGATTTTCTACTTTCACACTTGTCTCAAATATATCAATTCATATAACATTCATGCAGCATTTATTTCTCCCCTATGCTTCTGGGATTAAACACAGTCTCTAACCTCAAGCAATTTACAAGTCTAGTAGCGTACAATAACTGTCATTTCAAGACACCTTTGGATCTTGAAGCTCATCCTAAGAATAGTTGTAGCATTTTCTTAGAGAAATTCTTAATTTAAAAGGACTGTTCTTCCACCTGAGGGAGCAGGGGACTAAGATTCAGAGATATCAAGTGTTCTAATTTCATTTTACAAATTAACGGAGAGTGTGATAAAAAGATGGACTTGGAATGGACTAGAATCAAAACTTGGCTCTGCCACTTTATAACCGAGTTTGACCAAGACAGATTTATAGGCAGCTATAAAATGAGTTATGGATTCTTGCACTACCTACTCTGCAGGGCTGTTTTGAGGAGCCAATTCAACAAGTCCATACCTTTCACATATGGTTTTCCATTTAGTCAATTCAGCAAGTATTATTTTAGGTCCTCTGATAAGCAAAGCAATGGATTAGATGCTAGGACATCAAAAAGCTTAAATTTTATTTGAGAGGACAAAATTTGAACATAGATAAGTAAATGTGTTATGTATACAAAGTAATATGGAGGGAGGAAAGGTAGAGCCTTATCAATTGGGCAAATGAGAAATCACCTCTACCGGTAGCTATCACCTAAGTTGTGCCTTGAAAGAAACTAGGGATGCCAAGATCAAAAGATAAGGAAGGAGGGAATCATAGCACTGAAGGGTAGTCTTTATAAAATCTCAGACATGAGAGAAAGAATAGCCCATATAGACTAAAGCCAGTTTGGTTATAGAACAAGGATTATCCCCCATGCAAAGTGTGATTGGTAATCCAAATAAGGTCCTCCTCCCCTCAGACGTTTCTGAAATTATTTCACTTCTTTCATTGACGCATATAGAGGCAATACGGTATAGGTCAGTGGTGTCAAACTCAAATAGAAACTGATCTCGGCAGACTGCATATTTATTTAGAAAACCAAAAATTAACATTATCTATGTAATATTGTATTTGTATTTATTTTGTAAAACATTTCCCAATTAGATTTTAATATGGTTTTGGCAGCTCTCAGAAGTTCTCCATTCCACATCTACAAGTTTGTAATACCTCTTGTAGCAGATAGATTACTAGACTTGGAGCTGAGAAAAAATCAGTTCAAACTCTATGTCTAATATTTATTAGGTTTGTGACTCCAGCAAATTACCAGTAATTTTGGCCTCTTTTCTCATCTCTAATATGAGGAGGCTAGACTCAGTGATCTTTAAGATTCCTCCTGGTTCTAAACCTATCATCCTTTGGTCCTTCACACACACACACACACACACGCACACACAGATATTCAATTTTCCTCCTTCGAAGAAATTTTCAGTACAGATATCGCTATTTGCTAATTGTCAAGATGACATACTTTGGGAAACCGAATTTAACACCTCTGCTTGAGTTAGTCATCCTACTGTCTGTGCTTCCCAGAACTTAGCAGTAATGCTACATTGCCTTAAATTATATTTCAAATATATCTTAAGTATCTCTTTTGTCTACTCTTTGTGATCATGGCATTTCTTCTCCCCATAATACAATTATAGCATTTAGATTCTCACCAACACCATGACATGGAGCTTCAGCAAACTCTTCTTCCATTCCATTTCAATAGACTGGCTACATTCCCAGACTTTGTTTCTGTATCACTCTGGGGGTGCAGAGTAAAAAATCTACATAATACCAAATTCCATGTTATAGTGTTGTTGTGTGATGGTGAGGGCCTAGTGTTACAACCTCAACATAGAGACAAATTGCCCACCTGTCATTCCATCAGGGAAGAATGGCTTTTTTTTTTTAAAAACAGGCCAATTTTCATTTAGGAAGTTAGACTTAGTGAATTTCATTCAGAAGAAAATAGATTTGAATGAACAAATCAAGCTAAAAATAGAAAGTAAGGCTCTTCCTAAGGGAAAATAAAACCACTTTGCCTTGAAGTCCATATATCTTCCCTTATTTGCAAAATTATTATGAATGATTCTACAAGGACTCAGCTTTGAGACACTGCTTCTCTCTTGCCTATGTAACTAGATATTTTTTGTTTGTTTACAAAGAAATGTAGTTTGTTTTCATTGTTTTATTTTGTTTAGAGGCAGTGAAAAATAGAATATGGTATTTACCAGGTTGAGTTATATGGCATGCCTTACATCATTTTTTTCTTTAATGATGATACAATTTAACCATTATCATATGTGAAATGGATAATATGTGTTTTTTATGGCTGAGTGTGGAATTTAATTAAGTAATAGATTGAATTCATGCTGTGACAATGAAGGGAATTTAGAAGAATGAAGTTCTAATGGAATTCTGTTGTAGTATCAACTACTTAATGGATGTTCATCCATTTTAAAGGGTTTGGCAAAACTTTGAAAAAAATGTTTCATTAGTAAATTATTGCTAGAATGAGACAGAGCTTGAAAGCTCTGAAGTCATATCATTCATCAGATAATTAGGTGCTCCCCAAAGATAGGTACCATTTTATTGTTGTTGTTGTTGTAGTCAAGGTGGTCATTTCCCCCAAAGAATCTAGCACAGCTTTGGTCCTATAATGAATGTTCGAGAACTATGCACTGATCTTTTTCATTACAAATAAAAACACTTATCATCACTTTCTCTTTAAATGGGTAAGTGATGACTATCAAATAGTGAAGTCATTCAAATATTGGTGAAAAAACATTTTTCTAATCAGGTATAACATAATACCAACCAATTAATCAACAAATAAAAACACTTGATCACTTTCTCTTTAAATGGGTAAGTGATGAAATCAAATAGTGAAGTTATTAAAATATTGGAGGTAAAAGCATTTCTCTAATCAGTTATCACATAGTGCCAATCAATTAATCAACAAGCATTAAATGACTACTATGTGCCTAGCACTCTCTTAGGTGCTGGGGGTACAAACACAAAAAATGAAATAATGATATAAAAACTCCTTTCTTTACTCAAGTTTTTTCTTCACTGCCACAGTAACTGAAAGGCTTAGGAAATTATTTGATTAATTTAGACAAAAATCTCATTTTTTTCTTGAATCATTTAAATAATTCAATTTTACCAGGTGTGTTACAAAATAAAACTGTGATGCTACAACCTCCAAAATGATTGTCTTGAAAATAATATCAGGAAGTGATTTTTCCCAAAATTCTTCAGTAGCTTATAATTAGTATTAAATATTCATTGACATGTCTATTAGGCATACAATTCTGTAGCATACAGCTGTATCTTAATGAGGTTTGTTTTCTATAAGTACATGTCAAATCTCATTACATGAACTTCAAAATATTTTTCTCTGAAAAGCGCAAAATATTACTTATATTAAGTGTGCAAAAAACAACACAGAATTGAGCAGTATTTTAAAAATAATTATATGATAAATTTATATGTCAACTATCCAGAACCTTAATGAATGAGCTATTCTGGATATATGTTTTACTTTATAATTTTTTTATTGTTTTTCTTTTTTTAATATAATGGATACTGCCCAATAAAAGCCCCTGACTCTCAACAGAACCTATTATTGCATCAAATAAGCATAATGAAGCAAAACAAATGAACACATAATAGTTGAGTTTTCTTGATAACGTAGAAGCAAGGTAAAATAATGGAAAGAGTGTTGCATCTAGAATCAGAGGACCAAGATTCAAATCCCAGCTAATGCACCTAATACCTATGTTATCATACTTAGTAGATTTAACCCCTGTGGGTCCCACATTCCTCATCTGTAACTGGGTTGGATTATATGACCTCCAAATTCCCTTCCACTTGTAATTATGATCCTGTAGTCAGTTTAATACTTCCATATCTCCAATGGTGTGGAATTTATTTTCTAAGGATGCTAGCTCCACCTCCACGAATCGCAACCCTGCCATACTTTTATTGAGTTGTTCATTGGTTATTGTGGTCAAAAAGAAATACATTTTTTTTTGCCAGATTTCTGGTGATGAACATTTTTTAACTCAAGGAGGCCTATCTTTAGACAAGAGACAACCTGGACTGCACATGAGAGGGCCTATCAGACCTTGTAATATGCTTGAGAAAGGCATTCACCACTACATCTGAGAGCGAATTTAAATACAAAAGAGAGAGACAGAGAGAGAGAGAGACAGAGAGAGACAGACAGAGAGACAGACAGAGAGACAGACAGAGAGAGGGAGAGAGAGAGAGATTTTGAATAGAAAATTTTCTATATGTATTTTGTACATCCTTGTCTTCTTAAACATTATACTCTAATACATTTTAATGTTATCTGGCACAATTATAGTACTATATAAATTTGAGGAGGCTATCAGCTCATTAAGTTGTGTTTGGTTTCAAAGAGCTCTTTGTTCCCATACTCAATAGATCCAAACTGTTCTCCTTATAGAGTTTTTTGTTATTTTAAGCCATTTCTGTTTTTTCTTCTTTTGCCTGCCCAAAGCAGCTCATCTTTCTTTCTTTTCTTTTTTTTTTTTAACTTTGTGACTTCTTACACATTTTGTGCTCAAAATCAATCAAACTTGTTTTATTTGTGGATGAATTAAAAGGCAAGTCTCAGAATTAAGGCCTGAGGGATGCTCTTATAAGTAAGGTACATAGGTTTGATGACATGTTTTTACCTTCTAAGGGGATTTTTAAATTTAAATTTTCTTTTTTTCTCCTTTGTTGTGTTTCTGATAGGTATGGTTATCAGCTGAAATCTTAATTGGTGAAATGCAATTGTACCATGTTTTTGATATTATCAGTCTTTGACTTTTCGCTAGAAATATTAAGAATGGTAAATTTCCCAATGAAAAATATGTTGAAAATAGGTAAGATATTAGCATCTTACATTTATATATCCCTTTAATATTTTAACATATTTAAAATATTTCTGTGAGAGAGGTAATACATTTAGTATTATTCCCATTTAACGTGAAGAAAGTATGGCTCAAAAAGATTGTTCCTTGTCTAAAGTACACACATATGTGTATTTATGTATGTATGTGTGTACATATATATGCACACAAACAAAAGTTCTAGAAAGCAGATTTAACCCAGTTATTTCCCAAATGCAAATACAGCACATCTTTTGCAATATCACACTGCTTCTTAGATCCTTAATTATAGATTACTTCATTGTGGGGATGCCATGATGAGATGTTCAACCAAGCATTTAAGAAAGCAAGCATTTACTAAGTCCTTTCTATGATTTGGTCACTGTGTTAGATATGCTAGATGTGCTTTATATATGCAAAGGCAAAAGTGAAGCAATCCATGCCTTCACAGGGAATTTACATTTTGATTATGGGAGTAAGGGGAGATAATATATACATATGTAGGTTTATCTGTAATATAGTTATAGGTATATACAAATCATGTATTAAACACATACAAGGTAACTTTGGAGGGGAAGATACTCTGGGAAGGAATAGTCTCATGCAGTAAGTAATGCTTGAGCTGAATCCTAAAGGAAACAATGGAATCCGAGAGGAAGAGATGAGGGAGGAGAAAATTTCAGGAATGGAGCACAGTTAATACAAAGTCACAGAGAAGTGAAATGTAACATCTTAGGTGTAGAACAAGTAGGTCAATATAGCTGAATCACAGAACGTGTAGAAGAAAATAATGTGTAAGAAAGCTGGAAAGGTATAATGGGGCCATATTCTGAGAAGATTAAATATTATATTCGAGTTAATATGGAACATTGGAATTAATTGAGTAGTCCAACTAGCATTTTAGAGAAATCTCTTTGATGTCCATGTGGAAGATGGATTAGAGTACGGAGAGACTTGAGACCAGATCATTTAGGTGGCCACTGTAATCATCTATTTAAGAGCTGATTAGAGGGGCAGCTAGATGGCGCAGTGGATAGAGCACTGGCCCTGGAGTCAGGAGGACCTGAGTTCAAATGCAGCCTCAGACCTAATACTTACTAGCTATGTGACCCTGTGCAAGTCACTTTACCCCAACTGCCTTTAAAAAAAAAAGAGTTGATTAGAGCTTTGAGAGGATCAATCCAGTGTTCCTACCAGGGTTTCTCTCTCCTTTCTGCCTTCAAAATTAGTTAGGGTGGATTTTCTGTAAGAGGTGACAAAGTTAGGGCTCCACTGTCCTAAAAATAGGACAAGGCTTAAGCTGTGTTTCCCTTGAGCCAACTTCGTGGCGACTGATATCTATGTTGACAGGACTTCCTGCTTTCATCAATGTTCTTTAGATTTTTCCAAAGACAACCCTAGTCAACACACCCTTTTTAAACTGAACAAATACACATCCATGTGGAGATGAAAAGGTTAATGTCTACAGAAGTTAAGAGCTAATGTACACTTGTTGCATACCTTTGCTAAGTTAGTGCTAAGTAATCCTCTTTTTGTTAACTGTTCATGACCTCTGAGAGCTTTATGCATATCCCCAAATCAATACCGAAGAGGTGCCAGTATCCAAGTCTAACTAGGCCTAAGCTGGAATGGTGGCTTTGTGAGAAGTGACAGAGCAGGTCGTGGTAAATATATTGTGGAAGTAGAAATGTCATGTTTGGAGAATTTATTGGATATGATGATTAAGCATAAGCAATCACGGATGACAATGAGGATGTAAACCAAGTGATATGAAGAACAGTGACTCTCTTGTCAAGAATAGGGAAGTATTTTGGATATTTTAAGTTTGAGATGCCTATAAGATAGTATCTCTAAGAAAGCTAGAAGAGAGAGTAAATCAACAGTGTCACATGATGCAAAGAATTAAAGAATGATAAGAATTTCTAAAAGGCAATTAGATTACACTATTAAAAGATCATTGGCAATGGAATTGTCAGCGGAGTCAGGATGCAGATCAAAGCATACTATTTGCTCTTTTGTTTTGTTTTGTTTCTTCTTTCTGGTGGTTCCTCCCATTGGTTCTAATTCTTCTTAAGAACATGACTAATATGAAAATATGTTTAATATAAATGTATATGTAGAGCCCATATCAGACTGCATGCCTTCTTGGAGAGACAGGGAGGGAAGGAGGTAGATAAAATTTAAAACTCAAAAGCCTAAAAGTTAATGTTGAAAACTAAAAATAAATTAATTTAAAAAAAAAGATCATTGGAAATTTTGGAGAAGTTTAAAATGGGTAATAATGTTGAACATAAGGGTTATAACTACACACTATATTCTGGGGATATCTATTTACTCCTCAGTGTTGTTGTTGTTGTTGTTGTTGTTGTTGTTTTAATTCACAAAATTCCTTAGATGATGCAAAATTCCAAAGGCCTTCACTTTCATATTTTCACAAAAGAAAACAGACAATTGCTAATCATAATTCTTATCTTCCTCTGTTACCATTCATCCTACTACTTATCTTTTTTAAAGTTTTGACTTTTTTAATTTGCATAGAAAGTCTTTCTTTCTGTGACGCAATTTTTTAGGAAAATTACTATATATTTTCTTGGCCAGTTTATTCATTTGTGATAAACCCTCATTTTAATTTTTTTAACAAGAAAACCATTAGTAATCTCAGCTAAGGAGAAAACTTACCCATGACAAAACCAGAAAGTAGTCAGTCAGTAAATTAACTGGACCTTAATTTTTAAATGATTCTAGAGATTGAATATAAATTAGGAATCATCTCTGAAATACATATGTAATTAGAAATGTGGTGAATGAGGATAATCAACAAGGTTTCATCTTAGATTCACTCCAAACTTCAATTTTCTACTATTATGTGAATATCTAAAGAAATCAAGTAGTGCATTCTAATAACCCAGGATCTGGTAATAAAAACTGCTTGTCAGCTGCTGGGGAGGATGGACAGAAACAAGGAAAAAATGGGCAGAACCAAAATATCAAAAGACAAAGAAAGGGTATTTTATTTTATGTTATCTATGTGTTATCATTTTTTAATTTGTGTTATCATTTTTTTTATCTGACAGGTGCCCTTGCATCTATTTCATTTCTCTCCTTACATTGCAAACTTGAAGACTGAATCATCTCTTTATCATTCATAGATGTATTTAATTTGTGAGTGGTCAATGCATATTGCAGACTGAATGGCAAACCTTAATAGTCTGGTTATCTACATGGGGAGAAAAGCAAAACTGTTGTTAACCCTCCTGTACAGTGACAAAGTTATATTGATTTTAATTAAATTGAATCAGTACCAATATAACTGACATAGGAATAAACAATTTAATTGAAATCTATCTCCCAACAAGTTTCATGAGATTCCTAAAGTAAATACTTAATAGTTAGCAAGTATTTATTAAGCACCTACTATATTCCAATCACCATAATAAATAATCAGCAACATTCATTCCCACTTCACTATGATGCTTCATAAACCAAATAATTGAATAGATATCAATAAGATGTATATAATGAATTAACATGAGCTTATTGAGCACTTACTATGTACTAAACACATCTAGCATGACTCCATTTTAAAAAATTCTTTGTTTATGCTCTTTTAAGTACTGCCCCCTTTTCAAATGAAGGCAATATGAAAAGCAGAAGAAAAGATATTGGGATTGGAAAGAAGGAAATGCTGGTTCTAATCCTGATCCTGTCACTAGCTAGGCATGTGAACTTGGCCAGCTCACTTGAACTCTCTGGGTCTCAGCTTTCTCATTTGTAAAATTAGAAGTTTGGATTGGATGATCAATAAGTTTTCCTTTGGCTCAAGCCTTCTTCTATTTATAATGTATCCCTGAGTGTTCTTCCATTGGACCCCATTCTTCTGGTGTATTTTATTGATTAGTACAGGAATTGGCCACCTTTCAGAAATAGTTTGCCAACTCTCTGACCTCATTCTTTCTGATAGGCTTTAATCCTAGACTGAAGGGTTCTGATTATGAGGTGATACCCACTAGAAGTCATTGAGTCATAGTTCATGGAAGGGATATTTGAGGCAATTTAGTTAAAACTCTTTATTTTACATATAAGAAAAATGTAACCCAAGAGTTTAAATGTATGTCTTTAGAAGGAAGGGAGAGGGAAAGAGGAGTGAATATGCATTGAATGCCAGTGCTTCTTCAGGAGGCTTATTTCACCTATGAAAGGTGGCTATTGATTCCAGGCTTAAAAGTTACAACTGATCCAGATAAAATTCTTGGTACATGACGCATTTTGGATTGCCAATCTCTGCTAGAAGTAAGCATTTTCTGAGAATTTTCAAGTGTTTTCAATCAATAGAGTACCATTTATCTACCATTTCAGAAATAAGACAACACAATCGTATAATTTACAAAAGAGAAATGACAAATCATTTAATTTTTACTGAGTTATTTTAAATCTCTATATCTTTTGGATAGAGAGTAAGCCTTGAAGTCAAGAAGCCTAGGGCTCAAGATATGCCTGTGTCATACACTGGCTGTGTGACTCCGGGAAAATAGCTTTCCTCACTTAGCTCTCAAAAAATATATGTTATGGGATTGGTGCCCTTCTTCATTAGTAACTCTCCTCATAGGGATCTCCTTATGAAACTATAGGTCCAATAAATATGTATGCACATTTACACATATACATAAACAAATATATAGCATATACTTATATATGCTTCTTTTGTATATGTACATATCATGTATTTACATGCATATGTATTACCTTATATTATATTGTTTACTTTTATATGTATCTCTAGCACTTAGCACAGTACCTGATGCACAGAGTGAGTACTCAGTAAATGCTCATTCACTCACTTTATCTATCTACTTATGTACCTATTTATCTGTCTATCTATAATCTGTTATTTGCAAATATCTATTCTATTTGGTGTTTTTAAAGTTTAGAATAAAAGTAAAAAATAATTTTAAAGGATGAAATCTGAATTCTCTTAACACTTCAGGAAGTTGTTCTACACAAAGAATCAAGTCTAAGCATTATGTTCTGTGTTTTAAGTTTCTACAACTCTTTTGCATTCACAGGAAAATACTGCTGTTTTAAAACTGGTTAAGCATTTTTTTTTAAGTTGAACTCAAAGGCAATTAATTCATGATGATTTTTTTTATAATGCAAAGGCATATGATCCCTACAAGAATACCACTGGTTCGTCTAGATTTCTCCTTCTACAACGAGGAGGAAATTTATTTTGATCTTCCATTTCAGTCCCTTCAGGCTGCTTTGAAGGTAAACCAAACAGCCTCCAGTCATGCATCCAGGGGTCCCCTATTTCTATCCATTTGCCAGATCCATTACAATCTCTGGTCTGAGAGCTCCTAAAGTTGCTAGTGCCTCTGTAATCAGCATTTAGTCCCCCTACTGATATTTCATACACATGGGCTCCAGGCCAGCCTCCACCTTTAGTGCTACAGAACTCTCTTACCAACCTCCTAAACTGTCCTGCACTGGAAGAATTTCATCCTGATCTTTTGGTGGTCAGCCACTCCAGAATTTGATTGGAGTTGTTATCTTAAAGTTGATTGGAGGGGACTATTGCGAGAACTCAGCTGAGTGCTTCCTCTACTCTACCATCTTGGCTCCAACCTTGGAAGTCCATATTTATTGATTTGTTTTTTTTATTTGTTTTAGAACTTGTATATCATTTATCTATCTGTCTAAATATCTATCTGAATTGAGACTTTTATCAGAAGAACTTCCTGAAAATATTTTCCCCAGTTACTTGTTTCCCTTCATATACTGAGAAATATTGGTCTTTACTGAGCTTTTGTCAGACTGCTTCCAAGTTTTCCTGTGGGTTTTGTCAGGTTGTGTGTCCTTACATTACTACCTGTATTTTAGGTTTATTCAGTACAAGAATTATAGATTGTTTGCTTCTATATAATGCATATCCAATTTGTACCAGGGATTCACCTCTCTATTTTTTTTAACCAGTGCAAAATCAGATTGATGAATTCTACTTTCTAGTACAGTTGGAGATCTAGTAATGTTAGTTGCCTTTCATTCCCACTGTTCTTCCTTCTTAACACCACCATGCTTCCTTCTTTCTAACTCCTCTTTCTGTTCCTTTGTATCCCATACTTTTATCTTTTTGTGGTCAGACTCTCCTTATTTTTCTAGGTAAAAATTCTGTAGCTTGGAAAATACTATAAAATATTATTGAGCTAATTGTATATGGTTACAGGAACACCAGATTTCCTGACACATTTGTGTACATTTTGACAAGGATCAAGGCAATGAATTATTTATTTTTGGTGATCATGGTGAGGAGGGAGGTATTTCTTTTAAATTACATTATGTCAAGAGATCTATATCTTTGTAGATGAGCTCTACAAATGAAAGACAATCACCTTGCCTGAATTTATACTCAGTGAGTACCCTTCCTGCTATAGATATAAGATAATAGAGCTAGGATTGGTATATTAAAAACAAACAAACAAACAAAAAAACCTCTGACAATTAATTGAAAATGAAAAGAGGAAGTATATGTACCTTCAATAATTTATGTTGTGCTAATATGCAGAATCACAGAATGTCCAATTTAGAAGGGACTTCAAAAAGTTCTTAGTTCAACCCATACCTAAACAACAATTCCCACTAAAACATAACCAATAAGAGATAACCTCATCTTTGCTTGAAGACAGCTGGTGAGGATGAATTGAGACATGAAGACATTTCTTCCCAACATAGGCCATTTCAAGAAATGTCTTTTCTTAAAAGGTTGACTTAGACAATTACATCTCACATTACAACTACATTTTCTTGGAAACAAATAAAATCCTCTTTTACTTTTCTTGTGTTCTTGTCAGAAATTACATTGATGACTTCTAAAACCATTTCTTTTTGTATTCCCCAACATTTAACTATTCAGTCATCAGGTTCAAGGTATCTTAATCTCAAATAAGTCACAGATGACTCTAAGACAGATATTTTAAAGGGGGAACCACAAGACTATGGCCCAAACTAAAGAACACATTTTGGCAGAAATGTTTAACTGTTCCCATTAGCTCATTACCTATCTCTCTGGTTTTCTAAAGCTAAAATTTGTTCCTATAAGCAATCTTCTACAGAGAATCATCTTAATAAAATTTTCCCATCTCCCAGGCAACCAGATGGCTTTCAAAGCATTAAAGGATTCCTTTGTTGATATCCACCAAGTCTTTCCAAACCAACTATGTATGTGAAATTAATCTCTATTATATCTTCATGGCTTTTATTTATCCAATTCTTATGTTTCCCCAATTTATTAGGCCAGGTCTAGTAGATTTTAACTGTTAAAAAATTTGACTTTTTTTATAAAAATAACTCAGGCCATTTAGAATAAACATTTATTTTCAGACTACAATATTCTTGTAGTCTGTCAAAAGCAATCTTTAAATGTTTTTCACATTGTTATAATGGAGAAAAAGGTAAAATTTTGTACCTTAAGCTGATGACAAACAAGATGAACTATAAATTATTTATGCCCTCAAATAAAAATAAACATCTTGAAGCATATAACTGTCTTAGGATGTAAGATATTGTCCAAATGTCTCTGTTTTTGCAGGTCTACTAGTTCTTGTCTTCTGGGTTGTGAGACATGAAAAAAAAAAGCATAAAAGAGAACCAACCTCACTTATTATTCCTAATCTCCTTCATTAAGTTTTGTAGAAGTTAATTTTCTCTTCACTGTATTAGACCTTCTGAAACATATCAAGATGACCTAAAACAATGACATAACATATCACGTTCAAAACAGAAATGCATGGCTAATACCAGACCTTGTGAATCCAAAGTGAATTCTGAAGTGCAAAGGCTTATAAGTTTGCCATTATCTTGTTGTTGTTGTTGTTCATTTGATTTAAGCCTCTAGGAAAATAATCATGGATTTATTTACTTCATTTTAAATTAAAATAGAATCTGTGATTTTGCCAGTTCACTTTAACTTGAAATTTTTCTGTTCTCTTTAGAATACCATCTAACAAAACTCTTTACCTTCATACTTCTGTAAGGTATTAAACAAAATCTTATCAGTTGAGAAGCAGTATCATTTGCAAATGCAAATATGTGATCCACATACAAATGTATATTTGCATTTGCACTGATTTATCTGCATGTATGCATATCAATTTTTATATAATTTGCATATACAGGCAGATATGTACATATTATATGCCAGTCTACCTGTTATTTGGATATGTACATACGACAGCATTGTCTCTACCTAAAAGAACATGTATGATAATTTTTGAATTTATGTGTACTTGTACTTATTTACATTATATATATATAGCCAAATGCATAATATTTTATATATATATACACACATACATGTGTATATAGGTATATGACATAAATGTTCAGATATACAATTTACATATATATGAATTGTTTAGATGAAAAAAAACTTCACATATTCACATTTGCATTGTAAAGGTGTTCACATACACATAAATGTGTAAAGTATCATACATGTTCTTTTAAGTAGAGACAACAATGCTATATATATGCCTATCCACATCTCAAGTACACTGGAATGTAATGTGTGTGTGTCTGTGTGTTTGTGTGTGTGTGTGTGTTTAGACTAAAGTCTTTCTCCAATTAAATCATTTTCCCTTCCTGCCTCACAAGATGCCTAGAGAGAATGGTAGCTTCTAGAGGGCTATGTGTTTAAAGAAATGCTAAAGACAAAAAGTGAGTTGAGGCTTATAAATAGCATTGAAATGCTAATTAATAATGCAAGGCTAATAGCCTTGAATCATTTTGAATAATTCTTCCAAGGTACTTGAGAGAAATTATTTGGAAATAGGACCCTGGACAAAAGGGGAGTGTTTACTTGGCTTTTCTCACCTAAGATGTCCAAAGGACAGAACATATAACATCTTAACCACATTCCTAGACACAGGGCTGGGTTCCTTCAAATAGCTGAATTACATGAGAGGAAAGAGCTTCAAGTAAAAGTATCACTCGGCAAAGATATTCCATATAATTTGCATAGTACTCCTCTTTATTTATTGCACATGACATCAGAACTGAGTCTTACTAGTTCTTTGGGCAGCGAGGTGGTGCAAGAAAGAGTGCTGGGACAGGACTAGAAATAGGAAGATTCCCCTTCCTGAGTTCAATGTGGCCTTAAGACACTAGCTGTGTGACCCTTGGCCAGTCACTGAACTCTGTTTGCCTCAGTTTCCTCATCTGTAAAATAAGCTGGCAAAAGGAATGGCCAACCCACTCCAGTATCTTTGCCAAGAAAATCCCAAATGTGGCCATGAAAATCAGACATGACTGAAAAACAACTGAACAATTTCTACTGAATTATTTCTATACCATTTCTACTGAACTGAATTATTTCTATGGCAACTGTCAGTCTAAAACTTCCAACTTCTATACATCTGTATAAACCTGGAATGTCCTACCAACCAGTCTCCAAATTTTACCTTTATCTTTTTGAAGACTCTATGTGTGTGACCTCCTTTGTGATACTTTTTCCAGATTTCTCCAGCTTTTAATTATCCCTTCCTCTAAACTTTTCTCATTGTATTTCTCATTGTATTTTCTATTATAGAATGTAAACTCCTGGAGGGCAGCTGTATTATTTAATAAATACCCCCCGTGCCTAATAGTGAATTGCACACACTTAATGTTGAATAAATGTGGAGTTCACTTGAATGATGGTAACACCTTCCTGGGATTTTCAACACTGGGGAAGCCCTGATGTAGTGCCTGAATATTTGATCACTGAGTTCTTCTGAGGAACATCTGTAATCTCAGTGAGATCATATGATTGACGGTAGCCTTCTGTCTTCTATCTCCTCTCTGTCTCCAATATGAGTCGCGTCATATTATCAGACTGATCTTCCAAGATTAGGCATCTGCTTATGCCACTTCTCTGCTAAAATATGTATTGTTTCATTATGGATTATCTATTAAAGTTAACATCCCCTTACTTGATGTTCAAGATTATAGAATCTAGTACCATTCCAGCTTCTCTGCTTTATTTCATACTACCTAACAAAAACTCTATGCCAAACTGTGCTTTCTACTGAACATATGTTTTACTTTTCCAGATCTCTTTCTTTGCTCATACCAATTTTTATATCTAGAACATTATCTCTTCCTTTCTTTCCCTATTAAATTCCTACCTATCACTGGTGAGAGACTCAAATAATCTAGATAAAACCAGAAAGCAAAAAAAAAAAAAGATGAGAAATGAGAAATATTTTTCCTACAGTTATAAAAGAAATTCTTTTCCCTGTTAGCGACAATAGAATCTAACAATAATAGTAACAAACAACTATCATTTGTATAGCACATTAAGGTTGCAAGGGCCCTACAAATATCATCTCATTTTATCTTCACAACAGCTATGGGAGGTTGGTGATATTATTCTCCACATTTTGCACATGAGAAAACTAAGGCATAGAGTGACTAACTTGGTGCCACTCAGCTATTTTGTATCTGGGATGGAATTTCAAATCAGGTTTTCCTAACTTCAGGTTCATACATTGTATCACCTAACTACTTTATTTGAACTTTAACATGATATTCACCAAACCTAATAAATTTAGGGAAAACAGAGGAACTAACACAACATTATGCAAAGGAGGTCTGTTTTGGAGGTAACAGGATTTGGAGAACTTTAAAGGTTGGATTCTCAAGATGTCTGAAAGAAATAAAGATATCACATGGGAAATCAAGACATTTTTAGCCTTAATAAGAAAGAAAATATCACTAAGTACTGACCCACGTAACTATTTTCCCAACTCTAAAATTATTTTTTAATTTAATTTCATTTTTAAAAAATTAACAAAAATATATTTTCTATTTTTCTGACCCTTAAAAACAAAACATTAAACCCTTGTCCCAGATATGCATAATAAATAAAACAATGTTCTGTACTGACCATGTTCAAAAATATGTATTTCATTGTGTGGCTTCAGTCCATCACATTTCTATCAAGAGGTAGGTAGCATGTATCATCATTGTTCTTCTGGAGTCATGGCTGGTCATTTCATTTTTCAGAATTCTTAAGTCTTTCAAGGTTTGTCTTTACCATGTTGTTATTGTACAAATTACTCTTTAGAGTCTGCTCACCTCACACTGCATCAGTTAATGAGTCTTCTCAGATTTCTTTAAATTTTTCCTCTTTATCCTTTTAACATAAGAGTTTTCTGTTACATTCACATAGCACATTTTGTTCAGCCATTTCTCAATTAATGAGTACCCCCTTAGCCTCCAATTCCTTGCTTTCACAAAAACAAACAAAACAAAACAAAAACCTGCTATAATTTCTTTTTTGTGTACATGGGTCTTTTTCCTCTTCCTTTGATCTCTTTGACAGTGTAGGCCTACTATTGCTGAGTGTGAGTATAACTAAGCGCAGCTTAGTTCCATAGTCAACTATCTCCAAAAAACCACTTATAAAATGGATGGATTTGCCTTGGGATATGAGCTAATCCCTTGAAAGTTTCTGTAGTCTTTTTAGTTTTCATTAGCACATCAACATAGTATCATAGGGATACTTCAAACTTAGCATATATCATCATATATCATTCACCACAGTCCATGTCAGGGACCCTAAATTCTCTATTCAACAGTATCATCATACTCTCAGTCATTCAGAGTTGAAATTTCAGAGACATGTTTGTACCTTCCATATGGCTCTCTTACCTCCCACACCTGATCAGTTCTATCGTTATTACTCATATTATCTCTTGCTTCAGTTCCTTGCTTTCCATTGTTACTGCCACCATTGTAGTTCTAGTTCTTTCTATCCTTTATTTGAACTACTGGCTCATAACTAACCTCCATTCATTCTCCTTTTCCTTTCTTTCTTCAGTCTTTCACATAGCTACCAAAATAATCTCCGTATCATTGTTTTCTGATCATGTCATAGCCCAGTTCTATACATGTTTTTTCCTGTTTTCTAAAGCAGTGGCATCAACTAGGGCAACTATCTATCCTGAAGGATCCCAAAGGTCTTGACTTAGTTTTAAAATACAT
Organism: Vombatus ursinus; assembly: GCF_900497805.2. Lineage (NCBI taxonomy): Eukaryota > Metazoa > Chordata > Mammalia > Diprotodontia > Vombatidae > Vombatus > Vombatus ursinus. Next base: position 40,849,387 of record NW_020954596.1, on the reverse strand, counting down.
TATCCATATTTTGTTGTATTTTTATTTATTTTGTTAAATATTTCCCAATTGATCTAGTTCTTAATTTTAATCTTGCTTCTGCTACACTCAAAAATTGGTCTAGAGTAGATATAAAACACCCTGCTGAGGACTATATTTGGTCCATTATACTCCTCAGTGTGGCTAAACCAGATTAAAATGTAATTAAATAATATTTAACAAAGTAGATAAAAATATAATAAAACATGGATAATGTTAATATGAAGTTTTCTAAGTCAACAGAGGGTGTGCAGCAGTTAAATGTCCCCATTGCTATTTGCATTTGATGCCACTATTCTAGAGACAGATGTCAAAGAGGCCAGTACTCCTAAGTACAGCCTGAATAATATTAAAATGTAATTGATAAATATTTAATAAAACAAAATGCGATAAATATAAATAATGTTAATTTGTGGCTTTCTAAGTCAGTATACTCCCATAGGGATCCTCCTGTTTGACTTAGCTCAAGTTTCTATTTGTTTTTGATGGAAGTGGTCCAAAGGATCAACTAGGAACTTATAATATGACAATTAAGGGCCCCCACAGTTTAATTCCTGCCTCCTTTTCTAGCTTTATTTATGCTTTCTTTCATGAAAGCTATCATTCTGCCAAATTATACGGCAAGATGTTGCCTGATCTCATCTTGCATGTCCCCAGTGTCTCAACCAGACTGCCTTCAAATTTACCAAAGTATTACCCAGTTCTTTCTTCAAGTCAAAGATGAAATACCAGTTTCCTCATGAGATCATTCTCAATCTCAGCTGGAGGTGATTCTTCCCTCAATCACTCAATCCTTCCTATTGTTAACAGCACTGCTGAGGAAGAAATTTTAGTAATACAACTCACTCCTCTTTCCCAGCCAGCACCTTGAGGATATTTTAAAACATTTGGTCAATACAATGTTGAGCAAGCCAAGCCTCAATGAATAAACAGAGGAAATTTTGGCAAAATAACAAAGAAAGATATATTGAATAAGGACTTGTAAATACTTGGGTTTGGGGAAAAAATGTCTAGGTAAATATATAAATATACAAACCTAGGACTAATGACTTTGATAAATCCAGCATATAATTCTTAACAATACACAATCATATCTATAAGTAGAAAAAAAATTGTTTGCTAATCAATCCCTTCCTTGGTTCAACTGGGTCTCCCATACAGGCACCAAACAAAACAGAGAGAAGGGTTCCTTCTTAGAGAATTTATAGACTACTTAATTTCTCCTGATGGTGGGAGGCACAATCACACCTTCTTCAATCCAAATTCTATTTCAAATAGCTAAAAGGTAGCAAAGTATTAATCAACAATCCTGATATTACAAATCATAGCTAAGCTGGCAGGTTCCTACCATTGTATGACAGGATCACTATGCTAGTCTCATTCTAATATGTATTATATTTATTTGCAGGTATTGCATACAGTAAAAGATAATCTTCTTGAGGGCAGAGAATGTTTCTTTTTACTAGCTTGCTTCCAAGCTAGCTCAGTGCCTTGAATATAATTTAGTAGCCTCTTGTTAAACATTTGTTGGACTGAATTGAAAGTAAATGACCAGGTTAGATAGTTATATATTTGACACTTTAGTTATGTTTTACAAGGATCACAGTTTTCTGATTCAGTAATAAACAGAATGAATATGTTCTAGAAAGAGAGAGATTTTGTAGACTAATGAGGTTAGTTATTAGATGAGGACAATTTTCAGACACTGAGTAGAAGAGAGAGGAGGGGGGATGCTATTATCATGGGTAAAGTACTGAAACAAATGTGGCCCATATCATAACCTCGCCCGAGACTAGCTTTGTGCTGAGTTTTCGTTCTAAAGTGTTCGATGCACCTGAAATTCTTATGCATGTAATACAACTAGACAAATCTGAATATTAGGTTCCAGTACTGACATTGGGCATCGAGTTTTTCCCTCCAAGCAGTTAAGAAAATGAAATTCCAGTCATGGCCCTGGTTTACATAGGTGAATCATGGGCTTTTAAGGAAAACAAGTAATAGATAACTTAACAGCCAACTGAAGACATACGGCAGAGGCGGTAGCGGTAGGGATGACGGTCTTAGGCCAAGTCAACACCTGATATCTAGAAGGAGCCAGGCCACAGGAGGAAGAGTATGTTGAGCCAACACCTGGGGCTGTCTGCCATAGTGCCCAGGAAACAGCAAAATAACAGCAGGGGCTGTAGGTGAGTGGGCCAAAGCAAATCAAGAGAAAGATACAAAGTGTGGCTGCTTTCAGGTAAAATACTGTCTAATGACTACAAAGTTGTCAAGATATGACTTCGGTCAGTGTATGAGTAGAGAACATGTTGTAATGATAATTGGCATAGCAATATATACACATGTGTGTATATATGTGTGTGTGTGTATTCATACACAAAATATGTGTCTACATATATATATATATATATATATATGTATATATATAAAATCTGAACCTCATCATTGTCCTGTGAGGCAAATACTACCAGTATTATCATATTATTATTTTCATTTTATAGATGAAAAAGACTGAAATTTTAAGAGGTTAAGTGACTAGGCCACAGCCACATAGCTAATGGATATCAGAGACAAGATCTGAAGCCTTGAATCCTTTATTCCAAGTCCAGAATTATTGCATGCTACCTCCCTGCATCTGCAGATACAGAAAACATCCAGATAATGAGAACAGAAGCTGAAACTCACATGCCCAGTGCCTTAATATATTTGTCTGGAGGGTATACATGACTATTTGGTCTAATGGAAATCTTAAACTCTGTGGAAAACTGGAAAAAATATTGATAAATAAGATAATAAGTCCAAAAATTTTGTCATTGTCACCTATGAAATTATCTTAGATTTAATGTACTCTTCAAATAAACTAACATCAGTTAAATCTGGCTATAACTGGCTGATTTAAAAAAAAAATCATTTTGATATTCTGAAATACAGAGGTCTCTATTTCTAAAAAAAGTGACTGAGAGATTTTCCTGTAATGAGCATAAACTTCATGATAAGTGCTATAACTGATGACCTCAACAATTCTCCTGGCACAGTGTTACAGCTGAAATTATATTGCACTGTAAAATTTTAGTACTGAAATGGACATTGAAAATATGACCCAGTCCCTTGCCTTCACAGATAAGGAAACTAGGACTTTACCTGTGGGTTAAGAGACATGCCCAAAGTCACACACTAGCCAGTGACAGGGCCAGGATTAGAAGCCAGGACCCCTGATTGCTATTCCAATGGCCTTTTCATTATAAAACTTTGATTCCCTGGGGTCTTGTACTTGCTGTATCATCAAGTAGCTGCATAGCTTTGGGCAAGTAATATAGAAGTTTTGGCACTCAGTTTCTTCCTGCAAACATGTACTCTATTGAAAGAACTGGGTTACTGTGATCTGAATATACTTCTGCTGTTGAAAGTCATGAAGGCTTTTTGGCATTCAGTTTCTTCATCATAAATGTACTCCATTGCAAGAATTGGGTTACTGTGATCTGAATATACTTCTGCTGTTGAAATTCTTCATAGAATAGAGTCACTTAAAAAATGGTTTCCAAACTTCACTTGCTGGCAATTAGAGTACAAAAATTGCCAGTTACTCATCAGTCAATTTGGGATCTAGTTTCAGCTTTGTCACTAATTATTTCTGTAACTTCAGGCAATTATTTTATCATTATCGTATTAATAGGTAGTGGAAATGTATTCATATAGTACTTTAAATTTTATAAAGCACTTTCCAAACAACAACCCTGTGGGGTAGATAATCAAGTGACTTTACATATTTGTGCCTCAGTTTCTTCATCTTGAAAATGAATGAGTCCAACTAAATGATTTTTAATGTCCCTTTGGAGCACTAAAAGACTATGATTTCATCCTGATGATTAAGTCAGTTCCAAAGAAATTCAGGGAAAGACTAAAATAAATGAGTATTTTTTATTTTACAATAAAGTCTTTTAAATTTTTTTTTGACTGGAAATAGGTTTTTTTAAAAAAAAAGACATTCTTCACTTCTGCAGAATCTAAATGTTCTTGTCCTCATTCCTTATTTTGTAACTTCTGTAGTTTTATGGGAACTCTAACTTCCTTATGAGATATCTCTGAAGTACTAAAAATTCTTTGACAGGATTAATAGTGATGAGCATGGAGGCAAGATGATAGATTTCATTTTGGAGAATTTTATTATTCTTGGTGGTTTAGTTAAATAGAGACATCATGGGGAAATGTAGGGAGTGCTCAGCTGGAAGGGAGGAGAACTGAGTTCTATTCCTGGCTCAAATCCTAACTGTATGTGCATCTCTGGGCTTCGCCTTGCTGCTTTGTCAAATGAACACATTGGAGCAGGTGATCTCTAAAATCTCATCTCTCTAGCATTCAAGGTTTCTCTCCATATGTGTTTTCTTTAGATCCAAGGATTCAAAAGCTATATACTGTGTGTATGAGAAATAACTAATTGTCAAATACACCAAAGTAGCTGTACCTCTCTAACAAATTAAATTGTCAAAAGGATAGATAGAAATAACATTTCTGTAACTTTCCTCCATTTAAAGATCCTAATTCTAAATCTCTTCATTTCTTACCAGGTTTTGGAAGTTATAGCAATTCATAGCTTTTTTTACATCTTAAAATCAACCAAGACTTCATAGCAGAGTTGAATATATTTAGGGGAAACATTTATATCCATTTTGGCATTGTAGTAAGAGTAACAATTTTCTGATATTCAGAAAATTGAAAGCAATATGTACATGTATTTACATATTTGTTTTAAGCAATTTGTATTTGTTTATGTCAGTACTAAAATCTCAGCTATCTCCTTTAATTTGTTTCTACAAAATTGAAGTATTTATACCCTGATGGTTGTTGGTTTTAGATTTCCCTTCCCCTTCCCCCCTTCACTGCATTTGCTTATTGCTTTCAAGAAAGAGAAAACTTCCTTTGTACTGCTCTTTGCCTTTGGGAGTTAGGGTGGAAAATCACATCAAGATAAAGGTGATGTCAGCCCTTAGGGCTTGCCTTAGTCACTGTGAAAAGACTAGCAGCTAAAACAGAAAAAGTCACTGTTTTTTAAGTGTTCTCAGATGAATTGGAATGTTTTAGAAGTGGTTCCATTGTAGATTTTTTTTTTTGGCATGTGACATTTTACCATTCATTTTCTCTGTGGAACCTTTTGGAAGCTAAAACAAGGTACGAAAAAGAAATGACAGTCAAGAGAAGATATTAAGTCCTTTCCCTTTTCGATGAGAATATGTTTCCAGTAAACTTCGTAGATAGTTTATCGATTTCCAATTCTATAACATACTTACAAATCTAAAGAGTACACAAATACAATTTTAAACATCCCAATATCATGCTTATTTATTATATCAGATATTTTACCAATTTCTGATCACTACATTCATTAAAAGATGAAAAACACGTGATAATTTTAGAGACAGATGGGTTCTTAGATATCATTTCATCTCATAAACTCATTTTATAGAAGACAAACCTAAAGCCCATTTACATTTTTAGCTTTATTTCATATTTTTCACTTCTGGCAAAACTATAATTTACTGCTGGAAAACTATTACAAACTACTACATTTCATCCCTCAAACAGTCCCTCTGCTTTCTGCCTGTAAGCATTTCCCCTTTCTGTCCCCCAGTCCTTACATGGCCTTCTTCCATAATTTATGTATTGATTTCTATCAAGCTTTTAAAACCCAAATCAATTAATAAATCTTCTCTGAAGTCCTAACTGATCTATCCAATTGGAAACTATCTTCCACCTTCAACTTTACAGAGAACTTTGTTTAATCAAGTCTTAAAATAACTTTCCATATATTATCTGTGCATATTTTAACCTCTCTGCTAGACTATGAGCTTCATGGGAATATACTAGATCTAGAAGTATTGTTAACGCTGGTATCTCTGTCCTAAATTCTAGTCCCATATCAAAAATCCTTGGTATACATCTTCACTTGTTATCTCAAACTCAATATATCCCAAACAGAATTGATTTGTTCTCCTAAACCCATCTCTCTCTTAACTCTTGCATTTCTACCCAGTGTATCACAATCCCTAATCCAGTTTATCAAGCACAATTTTTTACTCTCCTTTCATCTCATAACCACTCCTTTGCCAAGATTTATAGATTCTTCCTCTATAGCATCTATTAAGTTTATTCCTTACTCTCCAGTCCCATAGCCTAGTTTAGGCATTTATCACCCTTACCTGGACCTTTGCAATAGCCAACTAATTGATCTCCCTGCTTCCTAGATTCTCCTTTCTCCAATCATTCTTTCACATGACTGTTCAGTTGTTATCCTTAAGGTCAAGTCTGACAATGTTACTTCCTTGCTTACAAAACTTCAGAGATTCCGTATTGCGTCATGCCAAAAATAACACGTACTCTGTAATTTCAAGGCTTTCACAATGTGATTTCCAGACTAATTTCAAATTATTGCACCCATATATACTGGCTTATTTGTTCCCCCAACATGGCATTCTGTCTTCCAACTCCATGACTTTACAAAGACTGTCATCCACCCCACCCCATCCCCACCTCCCCCCACCACAATACCTGGAATGCTCTCATTCCTTGCCTTTGAAATCCCTTTCTCCCTTTAAGACTTACCTTGAATCACTTTCTACATGAGGTTTTTCTTTATCCTCCCAGCTATTAGAGCTCCCTGATTCTTATTCCTTAGAAATGTTTTGCATTTGGTTATATTTTGTACTTATTTATCTGTGTCAATGTCCTTTCCTTCTAGTAGAATGTAAAGTCCTTAGAGACTAGGACCGTTTCATTTTTGCCTGTGTATCACCGGTGCCTATGATAATTCACGTGATAATCATTTAAATATTTGTTACTTGGATTGAATTTAGTTTAAAGTATCTAAAATAGTTTTCATAATAAATCTTAAAGATATAGAATTCGATTTTTTCTAAATTCATAATAGTTCTGAACCAAAGAAAATTGTTTCAATTTGTGATAACTGTTAGAAAAGGAAAATAGGTCTTAAAAATATCATTTCCTCTCCACATCTTTGGGTTCTTTTCCTATGAACTCCAGTTACCACACTCAAGTTCACTAGAGATAAAGCAAAAGAAAAAAAAATCCAGTTATAGCTTTTTAATGCCAGTATGGCTGTCCTTAATCATTTATTGTCTTCTGCCATATCCTAGGTAAACTGAAATTGGTAATTTGAATGTTCTTTTTCCTTAGAGTGAAAACAAATCCTAGATATTTTAAAATACTGAAAAATCTGTCCTTTGTTGTTTTAAATGAACCAACACAATGCATAGGGAATTTAAGAATCTGGTTTAAAAAAAAAAAACTGACTCAGTTACCTGTAAAGTGAGGAATTATAACACATATGATCGCTATTATCAATAACACTCCCTTTTAAGACTCTAGAATGGCCTAGGACTTGGGGTTATGACAAGTTATATAGTAAACTGTCTACCAGCCTCCAGAAGACATTCCCCATCTTTCCTCAATGAATTCGGTGACTAATGCAAAAACCTTCTGTCCTCCTCAAGCCCTGTCCTCACACAAGGGAATTTCAAATAAATACACACACACATGTATGTATATGTGTAAACGTATATGTTTACATAAAGTCTGTTATATATTATATAGTATTATGACACATATATGCTGGATATATGTATGTATGTATGTACACACACACATACACACAAATACATACCCTCAAACACTCTAATTTCATAGTTTCTTAATCGGCTCATTTTGCATGATCTATTCCTCCACCCCACTTCAGCCACAAACAAAGGTGGTGAGACCCTTGATTTTGCCATCACCCACAAATGTATCACTTCTATGTTCATGAATTCTGAAATTCCCTGCTCCTATCACAATGTATTGCCATTCCAATTTTCCTTCTGCCTTGGACCCCCAAATCTTGCTCTTCTTCCTTACAGTGACCTCCAATCCCTCAACCCCTAAATTCTTTCCCAGGTCATCACCCTTGCATTGGCTAAATTATTGTCCCTTCCTCATCTTGACCTCTTGCTGAACTACCTTTCACTGCCATCTTCCCTTGTGTTTTCTTTTCCCTTGACCCATAATTTTATTACTGATCTTACCCTGCCAATCTTCAGCCTTCAATCAATCCCATTACTCATTACTGTTCTTCTACACTTGTACTACTGCATGAAGCTTGAGAAATCCACTAAAAAGTGCTGCCTGGGTCCACTACAAATTTTTTTACATAGCCATGAGGAGCTAAAGACAGAACCTGAAGTTTGACTGGTAGAAAATAATTGGGGAACTCAGGCAATGGATCTTAGCTCAGAACAACTGCAATTACGTATTTAGAGCATATAATTGCCTTCCATAGGCAGCTATTTGGTGTTTAATGGATAAAATTGGACCTGGGGTCAAGAAGACCTGAATGCATATCAGCATTCAGATACTTATTAGCTCTATGACCCTGGGCAAGTGACTTAAACTCTCTCTGCCTCAGTTTTCTCATCTATAAAGTGTGGATAATAATAGCACCCATCTCCTAGTATTGTCATGAGATTAAAATGAAATAATATTTGTAAAATGCTTTGCAAACTTAAAACACTATATAAATACTAGCTATTATTCCATAAGGCACACATTAAAAAATCATTTTCAGCACTTCTATTTGTATTCAGTCAAAGGCTAGATGATCCTCTCTTGGGGCTGTCATAAATACTGGGTTCCATACTGGTTGGGAGATTGGATCAGAATACAAACCAAACTACAGACTAGCAAAATATCTATTTACTTTACCCCAGAATAATGAAATTTCTGCAGGCTCAAGGCTGAAATTGAAAGGGCAGATAATGGTTATGAGATGAGGAAGGAGAGGAGTATAGGACCAAAAAAAAAATTCAGTAAAGTTTATTTTTGTTTTGAAGTTTGTATTATTAAGATGTTGAGGTTTTTTGATAGTAAAAAGATAAAGAGGCTGCAAAAAAAAATGTCCTCTATCAGTACCTGTTCCCAGATTGGTGGTTTAGAGACAATGAAACAATCATTTCTGATGTCCTTTACAATTCTAAAAGTCTATGCTTTGACTTAAGGTTTTGGTGCACGACCTTTAATAAACTGCATGTTAGACACCAATGTGTGGCCTTCTACAAATATTAGGGTAAAGAGAACAGTCCACTTTTTTTTTTCTTTCTTTCTTTCTTTTTTTTCTGGGTAGGTTTACTTTGCTCTTTCACTTTTGTCTCTTTGCTTCTATCTTTTTATCTTAACAAAATACTGACTTCCTTTTCTCAGTTTCACATGCTTTCTTGATTCTACAAATTCTACCCATTTTTTGCTAGTTATTCACTTCAAATTGACAAGTCTATTTTGTGTTGGACACAGACAAAGGAACATAGGCATTATGAAGAGGCAAAGTTGCCTAGGGTGAAGCAGAAATTGATTAACTTGAGCTAGGGCTTCCGAATGTTCTTAATTTAACAGGAAAAAGGAGAATTTCTGCCTTCAGCTAAGATAGAGCAGCAGTCACCAGATCTAAATTCTTAGAAACAATAAACTCTGCTTGATGATTTTACTATCCCCCAATCACAAATTCTAAAATCCCTGAAACGTATGTTCTAAATATAAGTAAAATCTAGGACTGGTTAGCTAGGAGTTAATCTCAGCTTTTGAGCCATAAATAATATAATTTGAGTTTCAAATGAAAGATAATACATTTTATGGACTATTATCATGATTTATCATTATATTTTTCTTTATTTTACTTCAATTTTGACTTGACAAGATATATGTATTATAAACTATTTGCTAAATTGTGTGTGTGTGTGTCTGTGTGTGTGTATGCTCATAGGATTCTGATAGGTGTGGGTGTTACTATGGACATTGTGGAAGGTACAATTAGCCAGATGATAATCATCATCACCTTCTCTTATCTACCTCATTTGTCTCTGAAGATTTAATTAGCCATGCCTTGTTACAAAAATAAACTTTTTTTTTTTTAAGCCTAGGGGCTATAAAATTGCTTTTCAGGTTTATGTAGTCTCCTCTTCCACTACTTCATTGGTTTAAATTAAATAACAAGTTAGGAGTAGAACCACAAACTCAGAACCTCCTATTCAGGAAAATTCCTGACATTAAGGCAGAGGTTTGGCTATATGTCTTATTTTAAATGTATGTTCATGTCCTGACTTTTTTATTGTTTATGTAAAACTTTGGGTTATTGGCAACGTTGGGATAAAGATATGAGTAGGCATGTCGTTTCTATGGATGGGCAGGCGTAGGGAAGGGAAACTGGGGCAACAACTTTCCTCAGTCCTTGAATAGGAAAGTACAACTGGAGTCTTCAGCCATTTGTTCCTAGATATCTATAGAAGCCATTGACTTTTCTTAACCTTTCCTTTCTCTGCTGCAGCTCATCTTTCCTTTCAGTTTCTCCTTTCAAGCTCAACCTGTTAAAGGGAAAGGAATAAGCATTTATATAGCACCTACTATGTACAAGGCACTTTGCTAAGCACTTTACAAATATTACCTCATTTGATCCTCACAAAAATCCTGGCAAGTGGATATTGTTTTTTTCCTGTTTTATAGTTGAAGAAACTGAGGCAAATGGAGGTAAAATGATTTTCCCAGGTCAAACAGCCAGAAAATATCTGAGGTTAGATTTGAAATCAGGTCTTCCTGACTCTAAGACAAACTCTGCATCCACTGTGCCACAGTGCTTCCTCTCCTGGACAGGTTTGCGGAGGGTGAAGTATTGCTATCATTGCTTCAGTAGGTAATAGGGAACCAGTGGAGTTTTTTTGTTTTGTTTTGTGTTTTGTTTTGTTTTGGTAGGAGCAGAGGAGACTGACAAGGTCAGACATGTGCTTAAAGAAGATGACTTTTCCAGGCAAGTAGAACATGGAAGTGAAGCAAGGAGACCAAAAAAACTATTGAAATACTTTAGGTAACAGGTGATAAGGACCTATAATAGGGTGGTGAAAGTTTCAGGGGAGGGAAGGAGATGCAAAAGATATATTATGAAGATAAAATCAACAGGCCTTGGTAACAGATTAGATATGGGAGGTGCAATAGAATGGGGAGTTAAAGTTGACAACAGTTTTGGGAGCAGGGGTGACTGGGAGGATTCCCTCGGTGGGAATGGGGAATTTAAGAAAAGAGGAGAGTTTAGAGGGAAATATAATGAATTGAGTTTTGAACACTTCTCTTTCTCTGTCTGTGGCTATGCATCTCTCTGTCTGTCTCTGTCCCTCTTTAGTTGGGAAGTTCACTTTTGATAGAGAAAGGAGAGAAGGCACACATTTTCTTGGCATTGTAATACTGCCATCCTTGCAACAGGTTTTCTGATTGGGCTTTTCAACATTCTTGAAAACACTCTTCGTTGGTTTCCACTAATAAAAGGAAGAAAGGAATTTGCTTTTCTAGAGGTCATCCATATATTAATGCCATAAAGTTAATCAGCAAATATTTGAATGACTCCAATGGATAAAATTATGAGATAAGTGCTAAATGCTTATCATAAGATGCTCCCTAAAATCTGTGGCTGTACAAAAGGCAGCCGTAAGAGTGTTGTTTTTGTTGTTGTTACTGTTGTTGTTGCTGTTGCTGCTACGCTTTAATTCACCTAATTGAGAAATGTAGAATATTTTTGAAACTCAAAAACTATTTTAAAACTTATCTTTTTAACAAGTGAATTTAGACATATTATTCAAGTCAATAATGACAAAGGAGTGATCTTGCTGTTATAATGCCCCATGGTATACATAATTATATAATTACTCTAAAGTTAATTATTTTTGAAAGAGTACAGAACCAGGAATTCATTGGAGCGTTCAGCAATTGAGATCAGTAAATTTTCTATACTTAGGGGCTTAGAGAATAGCATAGAGACCCTGAGAAAATGAGAGCTATTTTCATGGTCATACTGCTAATATGTTTTGGAGAAAATTTGATCCCAGGTCTTCCTTACTTTAAAACCAGCTGTCTCTTCACCCTGCTGACTCTCTCATAACTATATATTTGCAATAATTCCAATTACAAACGTATACTGAATGAATGAACAAAAATATTAACTTTTTAAAAAAATCTTAATTTTTCATTTAGGATACTGTTCATTAGGATACTTTAGGATTACAACATATAAAAATACAAAAAGTAGCTACAAAAGCCAAAGGAACAAATTTATTTTCTTTTGGCTATTAATTTGAGCTTACCAAGGAGGATTAACTTTAGAAAACCTCGGAGGCAAAAGACCTCCATCAAATAATGAAATATAGTACTCTGCCAGAAATTCAGTGTGGCCTGCAGCATGGCAGTCTTGTCCTATTTGACGAATATGTTTTTGTTTTTGTTTTATTTCTTCTGGACAGAAGCAGTCTATAGTTTAAATCCCTAGTTCTCATGAGCCAGCAGTTAGCACATGTTTTTTGGTTTGATGGATCAACTTAGGTTGTTGGCAGCTTCTCTACATCTTTCTTATTAAAGTTAACCATGGTATTAACTGGCTCTTCAGAGGACATAAAAACATTCACTGAAATCTATTCAAAAATCAAAGAAGCATTAAATGTCAGTTATGAACAGTTAGTCCTGAGTCCATTAGAGAGAGAGAAAGAGAGGGAGAGAGAGAGATTAAGTCAACTTGTTATTCATTTTCTATTGCTGATGTTCAGAAAAAAAGATAAATTCAAGGATGAACTTTTCAAAAAAATTTTTAAATTATTTAGTCAAATACTTTCTCTCAACACATACGTGTGTGTGTGTGTGTGTGTGTGTGTGTGTGTATACATTGTTAAAAATGATTTATCTTGGTAATCTGTGTCCTGGAGACTCAGAGTTCCACTCTGTCAGCTTTCTATCTAAAGTTCTTCAGAAGGACATCTCTGAAAATGAATTGAATCTTTTATTTTGGTCAAATTCCAACCCAGGCCTGAACTGATTTTATTCTACTCAAGTTTGGGTGGAGACAGACTTCCAAGGTGGGGTGGTATTGATGGTGAATGGGCCCAAGCCAAGATCTTTGCCCCTCACCTCAAAAAGAATTTGGGTCCAGTTTGTCTACCGACCCCAGAAAACCCTTAAACTTTCCTTGAACTCACTTGGTCAAAGAAGTCTCAAGCGATTGCCTGAGGCTATAATCCACTCAACTGGCCTTTCCTTAGCTTTCTAGGCCCAATATCTCAATTCTTTGTTATACTTATTAAGCCGAGGTCTCCATTGTCTATTCCTGGATGTCCCCATTTAACCTCCCAGACACTCTCATCAGGATTCTCCCAGGGCTCACCCCAGCTCCAAGAATCTCCCTAAACTCTTCCTCCTGCACTGGCCACTCCCATCAAGATACCCCTTCTCTCAGCCCCTCCAGTCACCCCAAAACTACTTTACCACTGCCAGATCCCTCTAATTGTCTTTCTGTATGTAAGATCCATCCTGGCCACCATTTAGGTGCTGAGACTTCCTCATGATCACTCGTCCTTACAGGTGTCACTAATTTTCAGATTCCTTAAGGGTCTGGCCTATATGGCTTACCTTTAATAAATCTTGTCTTTGGCTGAAAGAAGGCTTGGGTCAAATTCTTTCAGGCAAGATCAGCATGTCATGATTTTGGGATTCCAGCACCTCAACCATCTAAATCTCAACAATATTTCTTTTGATGGGGGGTGTTATTGGCCCCTATGGACTGTGATCTAAACAATGTACTCAAGATCTCATTTTAATATGACCTACCTCCTAGTATGCCAATCGAACACAGTTGATTGGCACCCCTCAGGAACACCTACTCTTCAAAGGGCATAGAAGGTTGTACCCCAAAATCTCAAACCAAGCCAGTTCTTAACTGTCTCCAGGGGCAGTTTTGGACTGAACTCCCATGCAATGCATGTCAAGCTACCTTGAGAAATTAAACCATGGACACGTACCCCAATTTTGTTTGTCTCTTTCTTAGAGCAGACTTTGTTTCAAATTGATGTTCATGGGGTTCATGGGGTTTAGGGATCACAGCACATATATGCATGTTAGGAATGTCTATACATAGACATTTATTGCATTGGCTTTGGTAACCTGATTCATGCAAGGCACTGAAGACGCTGAAAACATAAAATTATATAAGACAGAACATCTATCTTCAATTTGATTCCATTGAATGCAGGAAACATTTATCAAATACCTACTATATGCAAGGCACTCTGCTAGATGTTAGGGATACAAAGAAGATGTGACATAGGCCCATTTCTCAAAGAGCTTATTTACAATCTAATAGGGAAAAGAGACAGGGACACAAAAACCCAGGATACAAAGGAATAAGATGAATGTAAGTCCAGATGATAGTCCCAGGCATAATAGCAAGAAGAATTTACAAAAAAGCAGTTTACATTCACCTGGCCAAGAGAGGGGAGTGCTGTACTAGATGAAGATTATGGCAATTGAGTCAGGTCTTAAAGGAGGGTCATCAAAAGATGGACATTCTGGAGGTGGCAGGAATCTGTTCCATTTTTGGTAAATGGCTTGAGTGAAGGCACACACAGTAGAGAATCAGATGAAAACTAATGTTTGAGAGTAATACAGTTTAGTTTAGGAATAGAGGGGACATTATAGGAGACAAGATGATTGGATTCCAGCTGTGGAGGGCTTTGAATGTCAGCATCAGGAGTTTATACATTATTCAGTAGGTTCTAGAGAACTGCTGAAACTTCTCCAGCATAATAGAGAGACAGTCAAGATATACAAGTTTAGAAGAAAACTTCACTGTCAGTTTGGAAATATAATTCTTAAGATTCAAAAAGTAAGGTTTTAAGGCATTTGCCTGCCCCAAAGAAGCTATGATTACTTTGAACACATTTAGGAAACTACATTGCAAAAGAATATAAACTTTCAGAATAATGTCTCTTTCTATTGTTTTTATATCTGCAATTCTAAACCAATATTACTACTACTGTTGAGGTTTAAGGGTGCTGGGACCCCAAAATAGCAATGCAGGTCCTGCTTCAAATGAATTTGACCCAAGACTTTTTTCAGCTGAAAACAAGGTTTATTAGAATGCCACTTGGAATGGGCAAGATTTTAAGAATCTGCTTTATCTCCAAACTCTTAAGGAATCTGAGCATTTGTGAAGCTTATATTGACAAGCAGGCCAGATTGAAAATGAGCACTTTAATGGAGGCAAGATGGATCTTTTATATAGGAGACTGTAGGAACAAAGAAGAGGTCTAGATGGAATGAAGGGTGGGAAGTGGCCTGGAAGGATCAGGAGGCAAGGCTGGTCTACATTAGATGTAACAGAATTGGAGATTGGGCATAAGCCACAATGAAAGGCCAGTTGAGAAGACTGATGATATGAGTTGATACCTCAGGTGAACTCCAGAGACTTAACCATATGGGAAAATCCAGGATTTTTCCTTTTTTGGGGTCTAGATCCCAAAGACATGATCTTTTCCTTTTAGGGGTTCAGATCCCATCCCCATCACTACTACTATCACATCACAAAATGTTATAGATGTGTTGTTACCAAAGTAGAAAGTAATAGTACTATCACTTCCTTCTTTTTGGATACCATGTTTTTGTTAATGTAAACTATTTGCCTTAGCCATTTTGGCTGCCATCTCATTGCTGAGTTCACAGTCCACTTAAAACCAAAGATTCATTTTCACTTTGTATCCTGTGGATCCATTCTCTAGACCTAAATGGACTCAGATTCCAAGATGTTTAATGGTAAAATATCTATTTTGTCTTGTTTGGACCCACCCAAACCACCATAATGGGTACTTCTACCATTTGACTCAGGCCCAAGATTTTAGTTCTTTTCCTTGCTAACAGACACAGGCAAGGAATAGCTTTAAAATAGTAACAATTTATTTAGAACAGAAATGAATTTTGAAGCAATGAAAATAGTAATGATGTGGTCTAGAGGTTAGGGGTCCTGGAATCCCAAAATCATGACATCCGGGTCCTGCCCGAAAGAATTCAACTCAAGCCTTCTTGCAGCCAAAAACAAGGTTTGTTGAAGATTCCCCATATTAGCTAGACTCTTAAGGAATCTGAGCATCTATGGGCTATTGGCTAAATTCTAAGAATCAGAGCATCTTAATGGACACAAGATGGACTTTATATACAGATTGTGGGAGGGATCTAGGAGTGACCAAGTAGTCCATGAGGTAAGAGAAATACCAAGGGTGGGAAATGGAGCCTAGGTGGGAACAAGGGTGGGAAGTGGTCTGGGGCCATAGCGAGGCAAGTCAATGGAGGGGAGATTGGGTGTAGCCACAATGAAAGACCAGTTGATGGGATTATATCCTCAGGGGAACCCCAGAGATTTGGCCATGTTGGAAAGTCCAGGGTTTTTCCTTTCTGGGGCCCAGAGTCCAACCCCATCAGTATCATTCATATTCCAAATGAATATGATCCTTCTAACCCCTGATCCTTTCCAGGTTGTTTGGGACTTGAGCCATTCTAACAAACTCATCTCATCATGCCAGTAGGGAAAATTCTTTCTTCATCTCTCTCTCTCTCTCTCGTGGTCCTAGGAGTAAAGACTTAAAATCAAGTGGCAAGTCTGGCTGGAGGATATCATATCTGTCCATCATCTATCCATGAGTGCCTAGTCTGTCACATTTCTCTCTTCCTATGATGCCTAGATGTGCTTTCTATACAATTTCTTGGTTTATCTATCTATTCTTAGTAAATGGATATGTGGAAAAGCATTTATTAAGTACTTATGTATTAAACATTCTATTAAGCACTGGGAATACAAATACAAAAATGAGACAAGAAGCTTACATTCTAGTAGGCAAACAATATATGTAAAAGAGTGCTGACCAGAGAATGGAGTTCTAGCCTAAGGGGTCCAGCATGGTAGTATGTTGATTTTTGAGACATTTGATTAACATGCCCTTTAGAGAAGCAATGATAGTACTGATTTGATTATTGTGCCTATAATCAGAGGTTGATGGGGGTGGCAGGGGAAAGATAGGAAAAGTAGGTACTTACTGTGGGATAGATGCCAGGATCAAAAACTAGATAAGTTGTGAAGAATGGTCTAGTCTGGGAATTCCTGGATAGAGGACTAGGTGAATTTATACTCACTGACTTGCTAATCAAAACAAGCATATCTCTAGGGTGGGAGTTCCAAGCTGAGTGATTAATTAACCCTAGGGTCTGAATGCATAATTTCTGGAGGCCTGGGCAAAAGTGTGCAGGTAGAGATGGGAAAACATGATTCAGCATTGAGACCCATTGCAAGATTGCACAGGAGGATTGCTGGAGAGCTAGATGGCATGTGACAAAGTGGACATTATTCCTCCAATATGTAATGGGGAAAAACCAAACCAAACAAAAACAAACAAAACAGCAAAAACAAAAACAACAAAACTAACAACAGCAATAAAAACAAACAACCTTTCTGGCCATTTTACTGTTGTAGGGGCTAATAAACAGCTAATGCAACAGCTACCAGGAGAACTTCTTTGTTACCCTTCAAGAATAACAAGGAAATGTTACTCTGGTGCTCTGGTGAAAACAAGGGCGTGATGAAAGGGGGAGGGAGATACGAATAGCCCTTTCTTCAATAACCCCCTACCTCTAAACAGGAGGAGCCATAAGCTTTGCCATTAGCTATTTTCAACACATAACACATTTATTTTAATTTATGTTTACATTTACCTCCATTGATTTGAAAATACTCTAGATTGATTTGATTTATTTACTAATACTCTAGATTTCTCCATTTTTTTCTGTTTTAGGGACAATCACAGGGAGGTTGAGCTATGTTGTACCTACTCTACACTCTTAAAATATGTGTTCTTCTGGCACTTAGCCATTAGGAGGATTAACTGAGGGAAACAGAAACACAGGGGAAAAAAGCAAAACTCAGTAGTCTCGTAAATATATCTGCAATTTCATTTAAAAAATACTTTTTCTCAGTTCCTGTATTCTTGTGAGTAGTACTCTACTCTTTTTCTGAAATTTAAAATAAGCACCATATTTATATAACTGCATCCACATCCAAAAGGATTTTAGGAGTTCTTTGAGAGAACATACTCTTTTTTTATGTTACTTTATGTTTTTGT
Source organism: Vombatus ursinus (assembly GCF_900497805.2). NCBI lineage: Eukaryota > Metazoa > Chordata > Mammalia > Diprotodontia > Vombatidae > Vombatus > Vombatus ursinus. The sequence goes on along the minus strand of NW_020954596.1, from coordinate 40,831,364 downwards.
ATTCCAGGGCCTAGCAAATTGCCTTGCACATAATAAGCCCTTAATAAATATTCATGACATTGATTTAGGATCAATTCTTTGCCTCTGACCCTTACCCCTTTATCTTACCTCACTTGAAAATGAAGTAGCATTATTTTAACCCCATGCCAACCAAACATTCTTATTTTTCTGTTCATTTTGTCCCTCAGCACACTGACATTTATGCAAATACAGATTAGAGAGGCAATTAATGTAATAAGAGTACTCATGCTATATGATTTAAAGTGCTGGATATAGTCCAGTTAGGAAAAAAAGTTTGTTTTTCTTAAATACATTTACTCTCTTTAAGGAGTGTGAAATTAAAGAAATAGCCTGTTGGGATTCAAACATTGGGCCACAGTTACACTCTTATTTCATATTCCAAAATGACCATCTGTTACAAAGTTAGATTTTATCCAAGTGTTACCCAGATAACTCATTATTATCTACTTTCTCTTGAGTAAATATATTCCAATATGTCCAAGAAGAAACTTGAAAAGTTATCTAATAGTGAGAATTGTAGAAAGTGTCATTGAAAGAAAATCTTTGAGCTTTTGCTCTCAATAACCCTGGATGTGGGTGCTACTATTATTATCCCTTTTAGAGATTAGGAAACTGAAGTAAACAGAGGTGAAGTAATTTACTTAAGGTCACATAACTAATAAAATTTTGAGACCAGATTTTAACTCGTTTTCCTGATCCATGCATTTTTAAGCATATTGCTTTAATGCTAAATAGCAGATTTATTTTGCATTAAATTTTGATTTATCACAATTATACTAATAGGAGAATATATTTCACAGTAAATGAGACCACATAATTTAGTTTCAGGAAAAAATTTCAATCCAATCAAGTTTGGCTTTACAATCTCAAATAGTAATATTTAGACCTTGGTTTTCCCAAGGTCTATTTACTGCTAGCACTTCAAATTATAGGGCCAGCTATTTTCAGTTAGTCTTATTTTTTCAGTCATTTCCGATTCTATGTAATCTCATTTGGGGTGTTCTCAGTAAAGATACTAAAATGGTTTGCCATTTCCTTCTCTAGCTCATTATACAGATGAAATAATTGAGGCAAACAGTGACTTGCCCAGGGTCACACAGCTAGTAAGTGTTGTTGACGCTTTATTTGAACTCAGGAAGATGAGCCTTCCTGACCCCAGGCCTGGTGCTTCATCCATTGAGCCACCTACCTGACCTTTAGTTAGTCTACTTCCATAGATTTAAAGTGACAGTCTGATATGATCGTCCCTCTTTTAGGCTCAATGAAGATTTTTTTCTTAATGGAAATTGTGAATGTATATTCCTTACCTAAGGGCTAAATTATATTCTTCTAATGGTCTTTCAAGGAGAGAATTTTTATATGCTATCCTCAAATAATTCAGTGCAGCAAATAAATTTCTATATGTTCCATATCATAAAGAATAGCCAAATAAATTTTCTCATGTCCTTCTTATTTGAATGAGATCCAAATACTTTCTTAAACCTCTCTTCAACCCCAAAATAAAAAGTCTAAACTCTTTACTTTCAAACCCTATGTTCACACTATCAATGCAAAGAGAGTATAGCTTTCTTAACTTCCTACCTATTTCCTCTTATCCCTACTTGCTTAAACTTTTTCTCTTCCTTTTATAATATTCCAGTGAAATTAGATTAAAGCTTTTCAAAACTTCAACTGGCTTGTTCCATTTATATTCTGAATGGACACTTCTCTTACTTTCTTCACTTAGCTAAATTCCATTGGTCTTTATTTCCACTTATTTCCCAGACTTTCTATGGAACTAGTTTTCACTCCTCTGAATTTTTCCTTTATAATGTGGCACAAGTTTTGTTTTGTTTTGTTTTGTTTTGTTTTGTTTTGTTTTTTAATTACACAAACACAATAAATTAAAATATTGCTGCATCTGGAGTTCTTAAAAGCTTACAAATGCATAATCTATTTCAATATCTTTTGGTGACTTTGCTGCTAGTTTTCCAATCATTCACAGAAGAAAATACAGTGGTACCCTTGCATTACATAATAAATCTGTCACTCTCCAGGAAATGAATGATAAAAAGTTTAAATATAATTACCATATAGCTTTAACAGAGTTTCATTCTTATTTTTTCTTAAAACAAATTCTACTGATAGGGATGGGATCTGAACCCCTAAAAGGAAAAGATCATGTCTTTGGGATCTGTACCCCAAAAAAAGGAAAAACCCTACCTGGCCAAATCTCTGACATTCACTTGAGGCTATAATTCTATCAACTGCCCTTTCATTGAGGCTATGCCCAATCTCCCAATTCTGTTCTGTTACCTCCCAATTGCCCCTGGCCACTTTCCACCCTTAATCCTACCTAGACTCCATTCTCCTTTGGCCAAGTGGTCCAGGTCCCTGGCTTTCTGTTCACCCCAGTTTACTGGCCACTTCCATCAAGATCCTCCTTAGACCCCAGCTCCAGTCACCCCAAACTACTTGGCCACTCCTAGATCCCTCTCACAGTTTTTCTGTGTATGAGGTACATCTTGTCTCCATTAAGGTGCTCAGATTCATAAAACCTAGCCACTGCTCAGATTCTTAAGATCTGGCCCACTTGCATTAGTGATACAAATGCTTAGATTCCTTAAGAGTCTGCCCAATATGACAGATGTTCTAATAAACCTTGTCTTTGATTGAAAGAAGGTTTGGGTCAAATTCTTTAGGGCAAGACCCATGTGTTGTGATTTCTGGATCTCAGCTCTTCTAAACCCCTAAACCCAAACACTACCAAGTGGTACTCCAAAACTCACTAAAACATTTCAGCATTTATAAAAACATTCAAACCACAATTTGGAAATTCACAGTAGAGCAATTGTATTTCAGTCACAAATTTAGTCTCTAGTTAGTTTACAATGCCATAAATTCCTACAGAATGAGGAAAAAGATTACTCTCCATTTGTGTTATCTCTTGTCTGCCTTCCCAGCCAGGACAGAATTAAACAGGTAAGGAGAGATGGACTTTCTTTTTTCTTTCTTTCTTTCTTTCTTTTTTTGAAGATTTTGAAAGTTTTGCAGAAAAGTTTTTCAGTCTTTACACTCTTTTTCCTTTGGTTTATTAGTTCACATTAATCCCTTCTCCTCAGTCTCTTCCCTTGAGGGTATTCTAGTCTTAGTTGTTTCGCTAATGAGGGCAATTTTGGTTTTAAAAGGCCTTCTCATTCCACTAAAAGCCCATTTTTATCTAGACTATTGATTTTTATATTGTTTAGAATGCACATCTGACAGACTACTATTCTCAAGATTCTGTCCTTTTTCTGGATGATTTTTCCTTTTTCTTCACAATTTTCTCAGTCCCTGCCAAGAAAGTGGTGAACCTCAGTAGTCCAAACTTGGCAGGTTTCTTTTTTTCCCTCAAGCTTTAGTCACAAGGAGGCTGGCCCCTCCTGATCACTATATGAATTCAAATCTCTGTATTACCTTGCAAATAGGTACACTCCTATGCCCACTCTTGCAAACATCTCCCTTACTCTGCCTCTTCCATGCCCACACTTCATTTTATTTCTGTCTTTCATGCAAGAATAAGAGGGGGGAATAAATCAAAATTTGGATTTGGGGACTTAATCCTTCTTTATCCTACTTGAGTTTCGGGATTTAAATTTCCTGATCCTTGCATGATTTGGTTCACAGCCCAAGAATTTTTTTTGTTTTGTTTTGTTTTGTTTTGTTTTGTGTTTGTCTTTTCCCTTGTTAATGGGACCCCCCACCCCCCAAGTTTGTAGGGTGGAAGCGTCAGAATAACAATTTCCCAGTGAGTACCCTCAGGCTAGGTGTCATAATAACTGTGCTTAGCCAGGAAAAACCTTTCTCCATTCCCAGGCTTTTGCATAAGTGGTCTATTCTCTTTATCTGGAATGCACTCCTCTTCACCAAGGCTTCATAGAATCTCTAACTTTCTTAGGAGAAGATTACTCCCCACATGTATAAGTGTTAATAGTACTATTTATGTCTTGAAAATACTCTGCATTTACTTTCATATGTACATGTTTCATCCTCACCAAAGAACGTAATTTCCTCTAGGTTAGGGAGTTTTTTGTTTTTGTCTTTGTATGCCTTGTGCATAAGGAACTGCTTTGCACATAGTAGGCATTTGGCAATTTTTGTTTTTATTGACTAGAATTGACTATCAAGTATCTGAGATAATTTTTTAAAAATCTGTCAGAATTCCCTTTCCATGCTTTTAAATCAAATAAGTTATACTTTTGAGGTTTGTGCTAAAATTTTAAACCATGAAAAGAATGCTCTGAAGTTTATCAGTTAAATATATATATTTCGACCTCTGTGTGATTTTCTGTCTAGTAAGTGGGTCACAGCAGTCTAGTTTTAAGTTTCAAAGTTCCCGTGTTGAAGTTATCATTTTTACATTTCACTCGAAAAGATTTTTCTTGAGTGGCATTATGTTAAAATCAGTCAACTGTTATCTAAGGTTTATAAACACCACAGATGTCAGCAGGTGAATTTTTTATGTATTTTAGCATGTGCAAAAAACTCTTAGCACAAAAATAACATCTCATTAACATTTATTGTTTTTGCAAGGTCAGAAGAAGAAAATGGTCAGTTTTAATTATGACTCCGATACAATGAAAGTTGTGTTTTACAAAAAAATCTTTATTTGGTAACACATATATATTGTGAAGACGTTAATCAGATATGAAGATAGACCTAAGAAAATGAAAAAAGAAAGATACAAAATAATTACTTTGTTCTCAAAATCTGAGACATAAATACCTGTATCATGATGCAAAATTGCGCACAAATTCCACCCTCCATTGAGATGCCCATGACATTATGATTTATGTCATATTTTTTTTAATGAAATATTTTGCATGTTACATTCTTGAGAGGAATACTACTTTGTTGTTTTTTGTTTTTTATCATCAGTCTTGGGACACATTTGTTGCTTAATTGATTCTGATAGAATCTACATGTCACGCAAGTATCATTGCAAAAAATAAAAACAACTGAAAATTATCTGGCAGTCCATTGTTTTCTGTATAAGAAATGTCAACCTACAGAGTTAGGTCTAAGAAAGACAAACAGGATTAGATTGTGTCCATGTTTATTTCTTTCAAAGCAAGCCACATGAGTGTATGGGAGCCAATCTGGAAGTGAATTCACTTTCTGATTAGGGCGCACACAGTTTATATATCCTTTCAACAGGCCCATCATCATTTCACCTCTGGACAGAGGAAGTACCTTTTTATCAGACCACTCTCCCCAATTTGGGCTGTCTCCACCCAAGTTTGAATAGAATACAATGGGTTTCCCTACCTTGGATTAAATTACTTGTAAACTTGGGTGGGGGCTGATGAGGATAAGAAGAGTCTATGCAATCTCATTATCAGTAATGTCCTTCTGAAGAAAAATTAACTGAAAGTCAAGACTTTGGAAGAATGGAGCTGGGGGGAAGGTCTGAATCTCTAAGATATTGGTTATTAATAATCATTTTTCACAATATCTATATAAATCCCTAAACTCTTTTATCTTTTTACAGGCTTACAAACTTTAAAGCACTATATAAACTCTGGACACTATTATTTGTAGTACCTTATCACAATACATTGTCTAAATTAGCTTTTATCCAGGTACTTGATAAATATGAGCACCACAGATGCCAGCAGGTGAACTTGCAATGTGTTTTTAAGCAGGGGAAAAAATTCTAGGTGGACAAAATGATACTTACTAACTCATTTACATTTAGTGTTCTTCCAAGGTCAGAGGAAAAAAAGTCAGAATTTTTTTTTCATAATCTTTGCAATGTCCAGCTGTACAAAAGTACTGAAGTCTAAAAGGACATTGTCTCAAATGAGTCTCCATTTATTTTATATGTAAATGTGGAGGTACCCTTGTGCTACATTAACAATATTATAGTAGGTAAAGATTTTGTGATCTAAAAGAAAGGGCTTATGCCTGTGTAGTTCTCTCATTTTAATACCATATGTAATTAATTAGTTTCTTAATGAATGTCTCATGGAGATAACCATTTGCATTATTTTTTAATTCTCTCATTTATTTAATTCTGCCATGTCATATTTATTCATGTAGAATTATGGAATCACAGATCTTAGAGTTGGAAGGGAAATTAAGAGGCAATTTTATCTGGTCAACTGCTTGGTCCCCTGGCTCAACTCTTTCCAATCTATCTGCCACTCATTAGTAAAACTGATTTTCTTAAAATTTAGGTCTGAACAGATCACCTCCTATTCAATAACCTCCCTATTACTTCTAGGATTAATTACAAAATCCTTTGTTTTGCTTTTAAAACCCTTTGTAATCTTACAATTTACTACCTTTCCAGGATTCTTACACCTCTCCCAGCTCCGTGTACTCTGTAACCCTGTGACACTTGCTTCACTTGCTTTTCCTTAAAGAAGATATTGTTTCTTTGGATGTTCCCTATTATTAAAATGTTCTCCCTCAAAGTCCTCCGCTTCACTTACCTGGTGTCCTTCAAATCTCAGCTAAGAATCCCACCTACTATAAAAGCCCTTTTCTAATCCTCCTTAAATGCTAGTGCTTTCTATCAATTTATAATCTCCAATTGATCATGTACATATGTTGTTTGTACATAGTTGTTTTCATGTTATCTCCTTTATAAACCTGTGAGCTCCTTGAGAGGCCAGATAAAAGTATTTTTTTATTTTGGAGTTGGGCATTATTGTTTCTATTCTTGTTTGTTTTTATATTTTTTTCCTCTTTGCCTTTACCTGTATCCCCAGAACTTTGCACAGTGCCTGGCACATTGCAAGCACATAATAAATGTTAATCGACTGACTGATTAACTGACTAGACACTCTGTCTATAGAAAGACAAGGTCCTAACTCAAATAGCCACTCATATATTCTTTTTTTGTATTTATTTTTTTCATTAAAAATTTTGTGAGTTCCAAATTCTCTCCTTCCCTTTTCCCCTTCCTTACCCACCAAGAAGGAAAAAAAATGTATATGTATATCTATATCTATATCTATATATAGATATATATATGATATCAATTATACATGTAAAAACATGTAAAACATATTTACATATTAGCCACACACACACACACACAATTCTGGAAAGGTAGTAAGGGATAAGATTATGAAGGGTTTTAAAAGCCAAGCAGAGAATTTTATATTTGATCTTAGAGGTCATAGGGAGCCATCAGAGGTTATTGAACAGGAAGTGATATATTCAGAAATACAGAAAAATAAAGTGAAAAAATTATACTTCAATTTGTACTCAGAGTTCATCAGTTCTCTCTCAGGAGGTGGATTGCATTTTTCATCATAAATCCTTTAGAATTTTCTTGGATCATTTTATTAATCATAGTAGCTAAGTTTTTGATAGTTGATCAACATTACAGTATTGTTGTTACAGAGTTCAGTGATCTCCTGGTTCTACTCACTTTACTTTGCATGAGTTCCTATAGGTCTTGCCACATTTTTTTTTTGTTTTTATATTTCTGAGACTATTTCCTTACTTGTCATTTTTCATAACACAATAATGTTCCATCACAATCATATACCACAACTTATTCAACCATTCCCCAATGTTTGAGTGTCACCTTAATTTCTTACCACCACACACACACACACACACAATGCTGTAAATATTTTTGTACTTGTGGGTCTTTTTTTTTTTTCCTATAATGTTTTTAGGACATAGACCTAGTAATGTTATTGCTAGACCAAAACAGATGCACAAATTTATAGCCCTTGGGGCTCCAGAATGGTTGGACAACTCCATCAACAGTTCATTAGTATATCTGTTTTCCCTCATCTTTACTGGCATTTGACATTTCTGATAGGTGTGGGATGGTACTTCAGAACTGTTTTAATTTGTACATCGCTAATCAATAATAACAGAGTAGTTTTTCATATGATTGTAGATAGCTTTGATTCCTTCTTCTGAAAAACTGCTTATTCATATTCCTTGATAATTTATTAATAGGGGGAATAATTCTTTTTTTTTTTTTATAAATTTGACTTAGTTTCCTATATATCTGGCCTTTATAAGAGAAATTTCCTGTAAAATTTTTGATATTATTTTATTGTCTATGGTATCTTTTATTAAAGTATAGCTTCTGATTATCAGTTTAATTAGGTTTATTTTTGCTTTTGCTTTGTATGAGAGTATGATTGCTAAACCTGTTTTATTTTTCTATGCTTTAGGTGAAGCATAATAGATTCAGTTCCATCTCCTTATTTTAACTCTGTGTGTGTTTTTATTTCAACTATGTCTCTTGAAAACATGTTGGATTCTGATTTTTAATCATTCTGCTACCAGGTTTTGTTTTGTGGGTGAGCTCATCCACTTCACAGTTATGATTACAAATTGTGCATTTCCCACAATCCTATTTTCTTCTGTTTATCTTACTCTCTCTTTTTATTCTGTCTCTCCTCAAAATTTTGTTCTGCTTCTGACTACTGCCTCCATTAATTTGTCATCCCTTTTATCACCTCCTCTTTTTCTTACCCCCTTCTCCTCCTATTTCCCGGGTGAGTGAGATAGATTTCTAAACTCAAGCTAATGGCTATATGTATTCTTCTCTCTTTGAAGAAATTCAGAAGAGAGTAAGGTTTTAGCATTGCTTGCCACCACCACCCTTTCCCTTATTTCTGCTTTTTTAATGTGAGGTATTTTTCCCCATTCTACTTCTCCCCTTTTCCTTCTCCCACTGTATCTCTTTTTCTCACTCCTTCCATTATTGTAAAAATCATCCCAACATAATCAATTTACATTCATAACCTGTGTCTGTGTAAGACTGCTTCTAACTGCCCTAATTATGAAAAAGTTCTTAGTAATTGCATGTAATATCTTCCCACATAAGAATGTAAACAGTTTAACTTTGTTGAGTCCTTTATGTTTTTTCTTTCAGGTTTACTTTTTTATGTTTTCTTGAATCTTGTGTTTCAATGTCAAATTTTCTATTCAGCTCTGGTCTTTTCATCAAGAATGCTTGAAGTCCTTTATCTCATTGAAAATCCATTTTTCCCCCTGAATGATTATACTCAGTTTTCCTGGTTATTTTTGGTTGTAATCCCAGGTCTTTCACCTTCCAGAATATTATATTCTATGCCCTCTGCTCCTTCAATGTGGAAGCTGTTAAATTTTGTGTAATCTTGACTTTGACTTCATGATATTTGAATTGTTTCTTTCTGGCTGTTCAGTAATTGGGCTATAATATTCCTGGGAGCTTTCATTTTGGGATCTCTCTTTGGAGGTGATCAATAATCTCTTTTGATTTCTATTCTACCTTCTGGATATCAGTAAAGGTTTTATTTATAATTTCTTGAAAAATGATGCCTAGGTTTTTTTTTTAATCATAATTTTCAGTTGGTAAAATATTTGTTAAACTCTCATTGATCTATTTTCCAGGTCAGTTGTTTATCTGATGAGAGATTTCACATTTTCTTCTATTTTTTTTTTATTCTTTTGACTTTGATTGTTTCTTGATATCTTATGGAGACTTTAGCTTCTAATATCTCTAAATTCCCATTGCCCAATTCTAATTTTTAAGAAATATTCTTCTTCAGTGAGCTTTTGGACTTCTTCTTCCATTTGACCTGTTCTACTTTTTAAGAAGTTTTTTATTCAGTTAATTTTTGTGCTTCTTTATAATTAGGCCAATTCTGCTTTTAAGACACTATTTTCTTCCGTCTTTTTTGTGCCTCTTTTACGAAGCTGTTGATTCTTTTTTTCATAATTTTCTTGCATCACTCTCATTTCTTTTCTCGATGTTTCCTCTACCACTCATATCTTTTTTTAACTCTTTAGGGAATTCTTGTTGGGGTTTTGCCCAACTAGCATTTTTTCTTTGAGGCTTTGGTTGTAGCTATTTCATTTTGTTATACTCTTTCGAGTCTGTGTCTTGGTCATCCCTGCCACCATAGTAGCTTTTTTTTTTATATAGTCAAGTTACTTGTTATTGTTGCTTGCTTGTTTTTCCAGTTTATTTCTTGATTCTGAACTTTATGTGAAAGTTGGGCTGTGCTCGTAGGGGGATAGAAGTTGTGAAGAGTCACTGTCCTAAGCGTCAGGCCTTTTCTGTGCTGGTGTTTTTAGACCTAGTTCTAGGGGTCTACAAGTTTTTGTGCTTCCAAGGTGGTGTGATCCAGGGAGAGGTGTGCTCACTGCTTTTCTGATTTACAATTTGGCCTTTATCCAGGTAAGGCCCTGCTCTTCTGAAGCTGCAAGCGCTAGTGCTCCCCTTGGCTCCAGAACTGTAATTAAGCCCTGTGTTCCCTTACTGCTTCAAGTGCTATTTCCCCTCTCTGCCTTGGAATTGAGACTAGGTTCCCTGCTCCTTTGTGACTGATCACAAGGTTTTCTCTCCAGAGAAGAGAATTTCCACTAAGTACCAGCTGTATCCAGCACCAACAAAGGATCTCCTATACTCTCTTTCTGACTAGTCTGAATCCCTTCTTGTCTCTGGGCTGAGAACTCCTGAACTGATGTGGTAGCTGTCACACCTACCTCCCAGTCCTGCTGGTGCTGCTGCCATATGTGTTCTGGGCTAGGCTACATCCTGTTGTCACATACCTCTCTTGCTGACATTTTAAGTTGTTTAAAGCTAGGAAAAGAAAATGTATCACCCTGACCATTTGTTGGCTCTGCCACTCCAGAATTAGATTTTAGGCATTATTTTAAAGTCGTTATAAAGGGAATGATGGGAGAGGAGAGTTAGGCTGGGTTCCTACCTCTACTCTGCCATTTGTTGTGGTGGTTGTTGTTGTTATTGTTGCTGTTGTTTTTAGGCAATTGGGGTTAAATGACTTGCCCAAGGTCACACAGCTAGTAAGTGTGAAATGTTTGGTTTGAGGCCGGATTTCAACTCAGGTCCTCCTGACTTGAGGGCCAGTGCTCTATACACTGTGCCACCTCTCTGTTCCTATTCTACCATTTTGGTTCCACCTTCCACATATTTTCTAGTCTATGTAATTTTAAGTGTCTTGCCTTTTCTTACTGTATTTATGAATCTTTTATATTAGATCTGTCCCCAAGAGATCTCAGAATAGTTCATCTTTAGTACATTTGTAAGGTGTCCTAATTCTTGATTTGTTCAAATCTCTGATGGAATCAATATAAAGCTCTTTGAAATGTTTCCAGTTTAACACAATATTATCTTTTTATTGACTTGGGCAATGTGATATGTTATTCCATTTCCTTTCAGCAAGTTGGAAAAACCCAACAATTGATTAATTCTTTCTCTAAATATGTCAAAAAAAGGAAAAAAAAAACACTTGGAGATGTAATAAAGGAATTAATTGGGGGATTTTGTTAAAACAGTAAATATAGCGATTAATTTCATCATTTATTTTTGATCTTTTGGTGAACAATAACTCAATTTATAATGAAAAAGTTTTTGCCTTCCTATGTTAAATTTAACTCTTCTATCATATTATCTTCACAAAGAAAATAATTCTACCAAAATCTCCATTTCTACTGCCCATTTAATAATATTAATATTCTTATATTTCTCTTCCAATTGTGTTCGAATATGAAATTAGCCTCCTAATATTAGTACAGTAATTTATGGAGAACCTTGAATTATTTATGGTTGGCTGATTCAAATATTTTTTTCATCACATTTTGAAATACTTAAACAGTTTGAATTCATTGTTCATATTATACACACAAAATATCAACTCTAATCTATCCCTTCTAATTTATAATTATGTATTAATCCAAGCTAAAAACGATGTTTATACATTTCTACTCTTTGTCGTTCTTTTTGTTCTAATTTTCCTCAGAATTCAAATACATTGTACTACTATCAGCTAAGCAGATCTGGTTAACTAATCTCAAAGGAAAATGAGATTAGATGGTGTAAAGCAAGATTTGTTGACTAGGAATTAATTAAGGCCTGAAGAAGGGAAAAGAAATAAAAGGAAAGAGGGAATGAGACAAGATATTTACTTTTAGGATGTACATATAACAATGCTTCAATATACTTTAGAAAGAATTTAATTCAATTCATTATTATAAAATTTCAATTACATTTTCTTTTCTTTTCAAAGACCAACCTTCTCTCCCTCTCACTGCTCTAGTCCCACTCCACATTGAGAAAGAAAGAAAAAAAAAATATTACAAGACTGTAGAGTTAAGCAAAACAAAATTTCACACTGGTCATATAAAAAAGTCTTAACTTGCTTTTTGAGGCTATTAGCTCTCTATCAGGAGGTGGACAGCAGGTTTCTTCATGAGCCCTCAAAAATTGCGGTTGGTCATTGTCTTGATTAGGGTTGGTATTGACTGTTCATGTTTGTGATGTGTTTTGCTATACTCTCAATGGGAGAGGGAGAGGAACTAATGGAAATTGTACCAAAGGGAAGAACATCAGAAGAAATTATTTTTCTGGCACTGTACGTGACAGATGTGACACTTTAGTTGGAGGGTTGGGAGGAAGTCTACATCTCCCACACATCCTTTTAAGGCTCCCTTCCCTTAGTCAGTAGAAATTATACAAAATTGTTAAAACCAGAGAATAATGCCGAGGGATTACCAACTAGGAGAATAAATACCTGAAACCAGTAGCTGGCAGTTGCAGAGAACTGGAGAGGTATGATAACCATAGATCTATGAGCAAAGGCCTATGAGAGAAGATTCATGAAGATCTTCTACTTGGGACTATAAATGACAGATATTTATATCGTGGGTTCTTGAAATGAAAGGTCATTCATTCAAGTATTTATTTGTGCTTTCCCCCACCTTTCTTTCGGCAAAAGAAATTGTTGGATATTGTGAGCTACTTGCTTACAAATGGGTCAGTGCTGTCTGCATGTAGGGTGGTCCACTTTAGAAAAATCTGCCCCATATTTTTGAATAGTTGTTCACTCAAGAAATGGAGGAAAAGGGGGAGGAAATAAGCATTTATGTAATGCTTACTATGCTAAGTGCTTGGGATACAAATACTAAAAAATGAAGATAGTCTCTGCCCTTAAGGAGCTTATAACCTAGGGAAGGAAGGCAACACTCAAACTTAAGCATGGGAGATGTCTCAGCTGAGTTCGCTCTTTAAATGAAAGTTTGGAGTTGATTGACCCATCCTCCATGTAGTGATGACATAAGCATCAAGGCTCAGGAGATGATATAGGATGATGAGGCTCTCCCAGTAATAAACATCTTGTGGGCATGTAAAATTCAGCCAGGGAAGCCCCAAAGCAATGTAGCCATGTGAGAATGAGAAGATATTTAAGCAGAGCTCTCTTCTTAAATGGAGGTTTGGAAATCATTGACCCACCCTTCAATTAGACAACAAATATCATTTAATCCATATGACAATCTTGTGAGGTAGATGATATTATTATCCCCATTTTATACTTGAGGAAAATGAAGTTAAGTGATTTACCCAGGGTCACATATCCAATAAGTGTCATTGAGCAGATTTAAACTTAGATCTTCCTGACTCTTGGCCCAGTGCTCTATCTATTACACCATCAGCATATAGTCCTCTGGGACATGGGGTTTTCTGACTCAAGGGCTGATGTTCTAATAGACTAATAAAAGCTGTAAGTTGGGCTTTTTGGTTGATATAATTTAATTGAGTTTATCTATAGAAAATATATAATAGTCATGAATTTAGGGCCACTTTCTGGATTTAGAATATGAAAGAAGTTGCACCAGTGATGTTGATCTTTACTTCAAAGAAGTGTGAGTTAGTTTATCTGAAAGTATAGCCAGTGAAGCAAAGAATAAATATATAAGAGGCCAAAACATGCCAATTTAACTTCATCATTCTATCCAAAATGTTTTATTAAAACCAAGGTGCTTTTCTACTTTCCTTCAAAGTTTCAGATGGCAAAGGATTCATGAAGATGCTACAGAATCTTGACTGAAGTGTAATTTTATGCCATTTTCCCCCATGACAGAAGTTACGAGAGTATTTGTTCACTCTGAAATTACCTTTAATAAAAAATGCATATTGTAGATATAAACACATTTAGTCTGAGTTAGTCTAACCAACATGAAGCCTCTAACTGAAAAGTAGAAGGGCAGGGGATCATAATCATTTCTTTAGTTTGTTTCCAAATGTTTCCATTTTAAAAATCATTTGTAAACACATGCATGCCTCCCATGAATATAGTAAAATTATATAAGATTCCCTGAAAGATTTGCAACAGAGATAGTCTTGTCCCTGTTTTGTATTCTGTCTGTGTGTGTGTGGGGGGGGTATGTGTGTGTGTGTGTACAAATAAAATAGCATTTTAGAGGTGTGAGATTAGAAAATTAGGACTATATTTCATGTGCTTGAAAAGTTTGCCAACATCTGTGAAGTCTAAGTTTAAAAGAGATCCTCAGTTCTTAATGGGATAAAAAAGGACCATAATTATTGTTACTGTCCACTATAGAAATATTAATAATGTTAATGAGTCTATGCCTTGAATGCTAGAAAGAAAGTCCAGGTCTACACCTCACATAGAAATGAATACAAAACATCCTTTCTTGCTCTATGACTTTCTTGCAGTAGAATGGACGAGCACAGGATTGATGTGACCAAGCTACTCTTCTGTCAAATCCAGTGACTTCCTGTTGCCTCCAGGATCAAATACAAAAATCTTATATCTGGTTTATAAAGCCCTCCATAAACTGTATTATTCCTACCTTATCTCTCTTCTTATACCTGACACTTCTACACACCCTTCTTAATATTGTACAGTCTGGTGACACTGCTGTCCTTGCAGTTCCTCATATAAGACTCCAGACTCTCAATGTTTTCATTGTCTGATGTCATGTTTAGAATACTCTCACTCCCTTAGCCTCATCTCCATCACCTGGCTTTGGCTTTCTTCAAGTCTTAGATGAAGTATCCCTTTTGCTCCTGCTCCGCTAAAGTCTTACTTCAGTTGTGTCTCATGGAATAGAGTGGTAAATCTTGATTCTTGATGTCTGGAATGAAATCTCTGTCAGGTAGCACTATATCCTCTACATTCATCTATATCTATATCTATATCTATATCTATATCTATATCTATATCTATATCTATAGTTACTTCTACATCTATATCTATCTTTACCATATATATATACACATATATATACACATGTATCAATATGTTTACATTTTAGATAGATGATAGATAATTAAGGTTGTACATGTCCTGCTTTTGCATTTATATATAATACTGTAGTGAAAAATTTCATTAGATAGCTCAGTTTTTTGTTGAATAATGGTAGCTGGCTATAATGAATGTTATGAAACAATTAGTACCTACAAGTATGAGGGATAAAAAGAAACATAAAAAGCCATTTATGGTATGATACAAATTGGGAAAAAGAATGGAGCACTCACTAACAAAGATGGTATGAGGGAAAATAAAGGAGAATACACAGGCAAAGATTAGAATGGGAACTTAGGAAGGAAATTAGGTTAGTATTGCATAGTGTTTTGATACTTCATATGTTTATTTAAATTTAAATGTAAATACTCATGCAAGATTAGTTGATTTTATTGATGTTTATGTCAATTTTTGAATAAAACATTTTTAAAAGATCAATGGGGGCAATTTTGTTTTTGAAATAGACTATATGCTACCTCTTCATGGGACAGAGATCAGGGGTTTAGGAAATAGATCATTAGGGGTCTTCCATCACCCAGATATTTGTGAGACCACTCTATCTTCTAAAACAAGAGCAATTAAAAATGTCTTGACTGGTTTTTAATAGTGATAGCAACCTCCAAAAGATATTGAAGGGATGTATCAGGGTAACTCCTTTTCTAGATATGATTCTCACTATCAAGAAGCAATTATTTGTTAGGTTGGACTTTGTAGGAACTTTGAGAATTATAAATGGTGACACAAAGAGAAGAAAAAATAAGGAACACTCTAACATGAAGCCTTGATGATGATGATGAGGATGATAATAACTAAATTTTTATAGTGCTTTAAGATTTGTGGAGGGATTTACAGATATTATCTCATTTAGTCCTCACAATAATCCTGGGAAGTAGGTACTATTACCTCCATTTTATAGATAGGAATACTGAAAGAAAAAAGTTAAGTGACTTACCCAGGATATCCTAGCTAGATAAGTGTCTGTGGACAGATTTAAACTCAGGTCTTTCTGACTTTAGTACTATATCCCCTTTACTATCTAGGTGCCTAGATTTTAAGAACAATTTCAAAGAAAGGATGGTAGAAACCTATAACTTAAAATTTTACAAAGAATCAGCCCTCAAATAATGGGCAGTTCTAAAGATTGAAATTCTGAAAACAAAAGAGAAACAATACCAATGAATGTGGGGGAGGGTGATAAAACTAGGTAAGAGATTTATCATCCAAGTTGAATTTTAAAAATGAATGGATCCAAATGGATGGATCCAAAGAAAGGTAAAGAGGAGAGCCCAAGACATCCGGGAGCCAAGAGACAGAGTAAGCAATAAATCGCTTTCACTCTCCCTTATTGACCTCTAAAAACCCAAAAATAATGCCTCAAGAAAAATCCTGGAATAGTCAAGAAAGTGGACAGACAGGGAGAAGCAGTCTTTTACCCTGCGAAACTTGGAAAATCACCAAGAAAGGTCTGTTTCATTTAGGTAAAAAAGGGAGCACAATCCAGGATGAGAGGCTCCCCACCAAGCCAGCAACAAATCCCAATTCAGCAAACCAGTGGGAGATCCTGAGCTCCAGGATGGTGGAGCAGGCAAATGCCAATACCAGGACCTCCCACATGCCTTAGCATAGCCAGGGGAACTAGTGGACTCCAGCTCGGAGAACCACTACATGTGTTGACATAGCCCCAAGCAGGCAGGCATCCCCCAGAAGCCAATCTCCTCTTTCTTCAGTGTAGCCTTGGGAAAATACAGAAAAACAGCACCTGGCCTCAGCACATTCCAGACACCACCACTAGGACCCCAGGTCCTACAACACCAGGTAAGCTTCCAGACTCCTACAGCCTCCAGCTGCCAGCACCTGAGGCCCCAGCACACAAAGCCAGTGACCAGACCCCTGGCCCACAGCACAAGAAGCTTAGGATAGTGCCCCCTGTGCTCCAGCAGGAGAACTCAAATTTAAAAGCCAGGAAATAGGCTAGAAAATGAGCCAAAAGCAGAAAAGAGTATTGACCAGAGAGAATTGTTGTGGTGACAGGGAAGAGCAAAACACGATCTCAAAAGAGGGCAACATAGTCAATATACGTACATCTGAAATTTCAATTGGAAATATTAATTGGTGCCAAACCCAAAAAGTCTTCTTGGAAGACCTCAAGAAAGATTTTAAAAGTCAAATAAGAGGTAGAAGAAAAATTGGGAAAAGAAGTGAGAGGTATGCAAGAGGTAGTCAATAACTCAGAAAAGGAAGGACAAAAATGATTGAAGAAAATAACTCCTTAAAAAATATAATTGGCTGAATGGAAAAAAAAAAGGTACAAAAATGTACTGAAGAGAAGACCTCCTTAAAAAGTAGAACTGGCCAAATAGAAAAGGAGGTACAAAAGCTAACTAAAGAAAAAAAATAATTTTTAAAAATCATTTACTTCTGGATATTTGTCACACAAAATGATAGCCGTAATAATGGTAATGTAATGCAAGGCTTGTTTTTTAGTTTAAAATTTTTCAGAACTTGAATTCTTTGATAATATTAGAACTCAATTATTTTTAAACTATCAAACATCAGCATTTTAACATTGACAGACACATCAGAAAACTTTTGAATAAATAAGATGCTATGAATAATAGTAAAATTTCTATTTCTTTTTTTTGACAAACCAGAGAATTCCTTACTTACCAGTAACCAAAACATAAGATTTTCAAGTTTAAACACTTGTTTCAACATGTAATCAGAAGAGAAGTTTATTAATTGTTCTTGTTCAAATGGAATAAAACTAACTGTATCATATTTCTGCATGGCACATGGGTTCCTTAGCCACTAATATTTAGAAATATCTAGGTGTTTAAAATGTGAGCTGTTTCTATAGATTGATCACATTATTAATAAGCAAGACTTTAATTTGTCTATTTCATTTGAAGGTCATGTTCAAAATATTATTTTTCAATTTATTATTAGTAGTTCTAACTTTTTGATGAATGCAGTCATTTTATCTTTCTGGAACAGAGTGTGATTTTGAGGATCTGGTATTAGCTTATTTAAAGTACTCAGTTTTTCCAAAAAAATATCCACCAAATTTCTGTTATACAATGTATTTGCTTCATTTTTATGTTGTCAGTTTAAAATGGCAATTTCTTCTTTTAGCACAAACACCCATCAAAGTACTTTATATAGCACAACAAATCTAGGGTGTTTTGTTATAATGGAAGTGATTAATATTCTGCCCTGATATTGCAACATGATTTTGTAAAGAGAATTCTTTTCAATAGACTCTTTTTATAAAGGTGATTATTCTTGTATCAACTTGAAAAACTACATATGTCTTTACTTATGTTTCTTC
Organism: Vombatus ursinus; assembly: GCF_900497805.2. NCBI lineage: Eukaryota > Metazoa > Chordata > Mammalia > Diprotodontia > Vombatidae > Vombatus > Vombatus ursinus. Next base: position 40,812,959 of record NW_020954596.1, on the reverse strand, counting down.
ATAAAGATGATTATCAGTGAAGTGTGTGACATGTCCAACTTGTACAAAAGGCCACATTTTTTAAAACATATTTTCACATTAGTCATGTTATAAAGAAGAATTAGAGCCAGTAGGAGGAACCACAAAAAGGAAGAAGCAAAACAAAACAGAAGAAAAAAAAAAACGAGCAAATAGTTATGCTTCAATATGCATTCAGATTCCATAGTTCTTTCTCTGAATGTGGATAGCATTTTCCATCATGAGACTTGGAGATGCTTTGCATTGCTGAGAAGAGCTAAGTCTATCAAAGTTAGTTATCGCACAAAATGGCTGTTACTGTGTACGTTCTTCTGGTTCTGCTCACTTCACTTAGCATCAGTCCATACAAGTCTTTCCAGATTTTTCTGGGGAAAAAACACTTTCATTAACACACTGTTGGAGATGTTATCCATTCTGAAGAACAATTTGGAACTATACCTAAATGGCCATAAAACTATGCAGATCTTCTGACCCAGAAATACTGCTACTAGGTCTATATCTCAAAGATTTCAAAGATAAAAGAATTGGACCTATATGTACAACAAATATTTATAGCAGCTCTCTTTTGGTGGCAAAGAATTGGAAATTGAGGGGATGCCCATCAATTTGGGGAGTGGCTGAAAAAGTTGTGGTATATGATTGTGATGGAAGGGGGCAATTTTAGAAAAACCTAGGGAGCCTCATGTGAGCTGATGCAAAATAAAGTGAGGGCTATTTCAAGAGGAGAAAAACATTGTGTATTGGATAGAATGTTTGCCTTGAAATCAGGAAGACCAGAGGTCATACACTGTCTCTGACACATGAGGGCTATGTGATCTTGGGCAAATCAGATAATCTTTCAGGGCTCAAGGCAACTAAAACTGTAAGTTGCAGAAAAGGTGCTCACTGGCATCAATAAAAGTTTTCTCACCTGGGAGTTCCTCATTTCATTGATATCTGAGGTTTAGTCTTTATCCCAGTCTCTATGCTAGCTCAACACTACCTCTGGTGGGTTCCATTTTACTGAGAAAGCTTTAAGTACCATATTGGCAAAAGACTCTCTGACTTCTAAGGACCAGGCTACCTGAAAACAGAGAGACTTATCACAAGTAGGCTGATGACTTAGTGATTAATTTTATTGTCATGCTACCCACAAAAAAAAAAGATGAAATATAAGTGGAAGACATGTAAAGTCTTTCACTTCAGTTCATAAAAATCAATATCAGAAATATAATGTAGTTGGGTAGTAATTCATCTGAAAAAGACATGATGATTTTAGTGGCTTGCAACTTCAATTTGATTTTGTGATGTATTTGGCAACCAACAAAGTTAATGTGATCTTAAGCTGCATTTAGAGAAGCATAGTGTCAATGACTAGAGGGGAGATTGTTCTGTCATACGCTGATCTGGTTATACATGATTTGATATATTATATTCAATACCGAGCAGAGTATTTTAAAAAGGACACTGGTAAGCTGGGTCATATCCAGAAAAGGACATCCAGGACAGAGATTAGCTTCAAGCTCATCTTGTTGGCTGTAAAAACTAAGAGATGTGGCAAGGAAAAAAAATGTGGGGGCTATATGAGTCATTAAAACTTTGAAAGACTATAATTTGGGAGAGTGATTAGATTTGATATGCTTAGCATGGGACATGGGGCAGGATTTGGGTTAGTTTGGAATTAGCTAAGAATTTGAATTTAAAGAATAATTTCTTTACATTTTTAGAACATAGAATATATAATGAAATTGAAAATAAAAAAATTGAACTAAAATAAAAATAGGAGCTAGTTTCATTGAAAATACAATAAATAGGAAAAAATATTAATGATTAAACAGTGAAAGAAGAAAACCAAATTACCAGTATCAAAAGTAAAAAAGGTCAATGTACCACCAATGAAAATGAAATCAAATCAATTATTAAGAATTATTTAGCCTAATTATATGCCAATAAAACTGAGAATCTGAGTGAAATGGATGAATATTTACAAAAATATAAATGGCCCAGATTAACAGGAGAGAAAAAAGAAAACTTAAATAAACTTATCTTAGAAAAAAAAATAATCCTTAAATGAGCTCCTTAAGAAAAAGTCCCTAGGAACAGATGAATTTATAAGTTAATTCTACCAGACATTTAAAGAACAATTAATTCCAATACTATATAAAATAATAAAAAAAATAAAGGCAGAATCCTATGAAATTCCTTCTATGACAAAATATGGTTCTGATACATAAACTAGAGAAGACAAATAATTTTTACATTAAGTTCCTCTGATAAAGGCTTAATTCCTTAAATATATAAGGAACTGGGTCAAGTTTATAAAAAGTAAGAATCATTCTTCAATTGATAAGTGGTTTAAAATATGAACAGGGTGTTTTCAGAAGAAGAAATTAAATCTATCTATAGTCACATGAAAGATGTTCTAAATCACTATCGATTAGAGAAATGCAAATAAAAACTATCTTAAGATAGCTCCTCACATACTCCACACATATCAGATTGACTAACAAGACAGAAAAGGAAAATGACAAATGCTGGAGGGGATGTGAAAAAATAGACACATTATTGCAGTACTGTTGGAGTTGTGAACTGATTCAACCATCCTGGAGAACAATTTGGATCTATGACCAAGGGGCTCTAAAACTTTCCAAGCCCCTTGACCCTGCAGTATCCCTACTAGGTCTACAACCCAGAAAACATAAAAATAAAATAAAATAAAAGAACTTATAGAGAGAAAAATCATTTATAGCAACTCTTTAGGTGGTGGCAAAGAACTGGAAATTGAGGGGATATCGATCAATTGAGGAATGGCTGAACAAGTTCTGGTATATGATTGTGATGGGATATTATTGTGCTATAAGCAATGATGAGCAGGATAGTTTCAGAAAAAGGAGAACTATGATACTAAGTGAAATAAGCAGAACCAGGAGATCATGGGATATAATAACAGTCATGTTATAATGATAATCAACTATGAAAGACGTAACTGCTCTGATCAATACAATGATTTAATACGATTTAAAAGAACTAATGATGAAAAAAGCTATCCACCTCCAGAGAGAGAACTGATGGACTGAGTACAATGAAATATAATTTTTCATTTCATTTTTCTTGCTCTTTTTTGCAACATAGCTAATAACAAAATATATTTTTCATGATGTCACATATATAATTAATAAATTGCTTGCCTTCTCAATGGATATGCTAGTGGCTGGAAGGAGGGAAAATTTTTAACTAAAATTTTTTTTTAAAAAGTTAAAAAATAATAAATTTAATTTTAATAAAATCTTATATCAATTGGAATTGTAAAGAGGTCCTGGGTTACTCATTCAAGATTCAGTAAAAAAAATCTGTAATATTATAAATGACATGCTTAAAAGTCAGATTCTGGGACAGCTAGCTGGTGCAGTGAATAGAGCACCGACCATGAAGTAAGGAGGACCTGAGTTCAAATCTCTCCTCAGACCAAACACATAACACTTACTAGCTATGTGACCCTGGGCAAGTCACTTAACCACAATTGCCTAAAAAAAAAAAAAAAAGTCAGATTCTGATATCAGCATTCTCAGTGGTACTGTGGTTTCCTGACTACATCATTTGAGCAAGAAAAGTTAGACTATTCCCAAAAGGTACCAGGGACCTTTGTGCCGGTGATGATTTCTGCCATAAGAACTATAAAAGGAAGCTAGCCATTAAAATTCTGCAAAATTATACAGCTTTATTTGGCAAGTCAGAGTACCTTTATTTATTTATTTAATTTTCAATTGGATTTCACATCAAGCTTTCTTTTCATATATAGTTGCAATTTTTTCTGGCAACATTTAAAACAGAAAAGAAATGCTCAGTAGGATTTCTCAAGATATTTTTCCCCTTGGTTTTTGGTATAAATTGATCATACATATCTATGTAAAATGTAGACCGTAAAAAATGTTGGCTCTGATACTTTTAAAACCCCATTGCAAAACAATCAGTCAATTAAATAAGTTGTAAAAATAAATGAAATTCCTTAAGTACATATTTGGGGAAAAAAAGGGACAAGGAAACCTTTGAATCTAGAATAAAAGAATAAATGATCAATTCTTGACTAAGTTTACTCTCCATGTTTTAATTGTTTGAAATTGTTTACTCTCTATGTTCTAAATCCATGTTCTAAAAGCACAACTTCAAAGGCTTTGTCACCCCTATTTTTTCTGCTGTCCATCTGTCTACCTATTTGTTGCTATTGTTTTTGATGTTGTTCAGTCTTCTAGAATAAAATGTAATTCACTCCCACAAACATCTCCACCTTTTGAAATGCTACCTGTCTTTTTAATTCAATCTCAAGTCTCAGATCCTCTATGAATATGTCCTTAATCTTCCCAATGAAAAGTAACTTCTGCCACATCATATTTCTTATGGAATATTTTATCTTTCTTAGGCACTTAGGATATTCTAATTTGCATTATATGTAATTGCCCACATTTTATATCCCTTAATAGATTATAAGCTTCTTGAGGGAAAGGACTGTGGCTTACACTCAATATTTAATGAATACATATTGAAGTGAAATACATTGATTTATCTCTATTGAGCTCAATATACAGCTATGCATATATTTAGCCACCTACCTAATATATTTATAGTTAATTGTTATCATAGACAACATACTCCACTAACTTCTGTAAATAGGGTAGATTTACAATAATATTTTCCCTTGGTAGTTTATAAAAGTCAAATTCCATTACAACAACACTATACAGTTGGAATCTTCACATTCAGTCAATTCATTCAATACATATTTAATGCCATACCATGTGCATAGCACTAGACAAGGTGTTTGTTGTTTACCAAGTGTTGGCATGAAATTTGGGGACATTCTAAGTATTAACATAGCATTGAGATTTGATCAAGAAGCAAAAGAAGTACCTGATGAGTTTCCAATGATACAATCAGATATTGTACATCATTCATTTCAATAGCACTTACTTCTTATATAATCTGTTAAGTACTTAATTATATATTACTTTGTGTTAATAGTTTTCATTTTGTTTGAATATTTGCCAAATTAACTAGGTTGCAAACTTCTTGAAAGTAGAAGTTTCTTTCTTATATTCCTTGTCTGGGAATGTAATAGTGGATATGGCCCAGTTTACCTTTGGGAAGCATGATAGTAGAGATTCCTCTACCTGGAACCTACCAAATCACTTTTTCCTATTTTTATCCTTTTTTGGAGAAGCAACTTGTGCTAAATCTCACAGATGACAGTATTTCTAACTCTCCTGGATTTAGGCATGATTCTGGTTTTGTTCTTTACTACCTTAGATCTACCCTGACAAATGAACAAATAAATGTATATTTATTAAGCACTTATCATGTGTAAGCTGTGTCCCAAATACTGGGTATACAAAGAGGAAATAACAGTCAACCAGCTCACATTCCCATTGGGGAAGACAAGACACATTTGTGTTATTAACTTCAGAAGTCCATGATGAGGATCAAAAATATCTTGTAAATGTTTATTATTTTTTACACATGGAAAATAATTCAGCAAATCAGATTTTAGTGAGTGTAGGATTAATTCAATTAAATTCAGTAAAGTATCTACTACGTACAAAGTGAGAGGCAAGATAGAGGTCTGGTCTCAAAGGAAGGATGACCTGGACTCAAGTCCCACCTCTGACACCTACTGACTGAGTGAACCTCGAAGAGTCTCTAAAAATCTTAGAGCCCTAGAAAACCCACTTTTTTTTTTAATTAGGCAATTGGGGTTAAGTGACTTGCCCAGTGTCACACAGCTAGTAAGTGTCAAGTGTTTGGTCTGAGGCCGGATTTGAAGTCAGGTCCTCCTGACTTCAAGACCAGTGCTCTATCCACTGTGCCATCTAGCTGCCCCTCTCACTTTCTTTTTTAAAAATAGTTTTTCAACTACATGTCATTTTGTTTTTAAAATTTTGAGTTCCAAATTCTCTCCCTCCCTCCCTTCCCAGCTCATTGAGAAGGCAAGCAATTTGATATTGATTTTCCATGTACAGTCAGACAAAATCTGTTCCATATTAGTCATGTTGTTAAAAAAATAAAAACAGTCCAAAAATAAAGTAAGCAAAAAAAAAAAGTATGCTTCAGTCCGCATCAGTTCTTTCTCTGGAGATGCATACCATTTTTCATCATGAGTGCTTTGGAATTTTCTTAGATCGTTATATTGCTGAGACTAGCTAAGTTGTTCACAGCTGATAATCATACAATATTGTTGTTACTGTGTATGATGGTCTCCTGGTTCTGCTCAGTTCACTTTGCATCAGTTCATGTAAGTTTTCCAGGTTTTTCTAAAAGCATACTGTTCTTCACTTCTTAGAGCACAATAGTATTCCATCACAATCATATGCCATGTCTTGTTCAACCGTGTCCCTATTGATGAACATCCTATTAATTTCCAGTTCTTTGCTCTCACAAAAAGAGCTGCTATAAATATTTATATATATATATGTATATATATATATATGTACTTTTGCTTTTTGCTATAAAGTACATATATATGTACTTTTGCTTTTTAAAAAAATCTCTTTGGGAGACAGATCTAGTAGAACAATTGCTCTCCAGAATGTTTGGATCAGTTCATAACTCCATCAACAGTGTATTAATGTCCCCTCCAACATTTGTCATTTTCCTTTTCTGTCATATTAGCCAATTTGATAGGTATTGGATAATTAACTTTTTTTTTTTTTTTTTTAGTGAGGCAATCGGGGTTAAGTGACTTGCCCAGGGTCACACAGCTAGTACGTGTCAAGTGCTGGGTCTGACGCCAGATTTGAACTCAGGTCCTCCTGACTTCAGGGCCAGTGCTCTATCCTCTGTGCCACCTAGCTGCCCCTCGGACAATTAACTTTCTAAGAATTATAGTTGTAGAACAGTTGCCCAACTTTATTGGTAGAGGGACTGAAACACATGTGTGTGAGCCATAGGATTATAGCTGTAGAGCTGAGACATCTATTCTAGGACCCTCTTTTACATATGAAACTAACAATCTCCTTCATTAGTAAATAGAATTTGTTTTTTTTAAAGTGTATTTATATGACAGTGCGCTAAGTTCTATATTAGCAAGAATAAGCAAGTCGGTTGTTGCTCTTTGTGAATCCACTGGTTATTCTGGGTATTACCTCCTTGATTCTTCTTCTGCACATCATTTGCCCTTGTTTCATAATTGCCAGTAGTCACTTTGTCCCCTTTGTTTGCATTCTGAAATAACATGAGCCTGTCTATTGTTTTAGTCAGCTGCTGATAGCATTGTTAACTTGCTTGGTTTTCTCTTGTGGAGTGTCTTTCTATATAACCTTTGTTTTATGAACTAATATGTATTGGATTTACTTGTTTATATATGTATATGCTTATACATAGATATAGATATATATTTATACATACATGTATATATGTACATGCATACATACATACACACATACACACATATCTATCTAGATAGATAGATAGATAGATAGATAGATATATGTATGTTGTTTGTGTGTGTTCATATATATGTGCTGAGCTCTGTCCCAAATACTGGGTATGCAAAGAGGAAATGATAGTCAACCAGTTTATATTCTCATTGAGGGAAGACAAGATACATGTATACTATATACTATATATTTTATACCCGTTCAAATTCTATGTAGTTAGTACAAAATATTGTTCATTTTGGAAAGTATTAGAAATTATCCTAATAATTTCCTGCAAAGTTTTAAGAAAAACAAACTTTGCCATGATCATTTTTACAGAAAAACTTTTCTTTTTTAAAACTAGAAAACATAGATATTGTTATCTAATTTAGTTCTACCCTTTTTATAGATGAAGAAACTGAGGACTCAGAGAGAAGTTAAGGGATTTTTGCAAAATTCACAGGTAATTAATGACAGATCTGGGATCAGAACTGATTTTTTTTTTTAACTCCCGGTTTATGGTCCTCCTCCTAAAAAATAAGTTCATTGTCAAAACGTCTATAATGCAAATATTTTATCACCATGTACAAATGTGTAATAGAAAACAGATCAAAAAGTTGTGAATTGTATTCTCCCAAAGCATGTGTTTTAATTATTTATATCATAAAAACAGTAAAGGTACCATTACCCTTAACTGGCCACTTTTTTAGTTGGCATCAAATGGATTTAGCATAATTGCAAAGAAGACTGCACTTCCTGGCAGTTTCATTTGTTATATCTAATACTACATAGGTGTGGGAATAAATTTAGAAAGGTTAACTTTAAGAAGTGACAGATTTTCATTTTCTGGTTAAAAATTTAAAAAAAAATCCCTTGAATCTCAAGACTGTAATAATGTTTCCTGTCATGCTTAACCTTTGTTCAGATGACAGAATGACTGAATGATATATGAACTTTCCTGAACGCTTTCCTTCTTACTTGTCATTTTATTAATGCTGTGCAATTACTTATATCGTAGAAAAACAAAGACAACCAATGAGCATTGAATAGGCACACAATCCAGTTGTTTTGGTTTACAGTAGGTACATAGCTATCACATTTCCTTTAGGGGCCACTTAAAGTCTGTGCTACTCTGACTGCCTCATAGATTTTTATTAATTGAATCAAAGAAAAGTGGAGAGTCATCGAGAATAAAACAGGCAAAGAAGTGGATAGCGTGTAAATAACTGTTCATTCAACAGCTAGATAATTAAAGTTGAGGATTACCCAAAGGGCACTGTAGAGGCACATGGTAAGCACAGTCTAGAAAACTTCACAGATAAGGAACTACTAAGGAAAATTGTTGTGAAGGAGATCATCAGAAAAATGTATGACAAGGAAAGAAAAAAAAGGCACTGTTGTGTGTGTGTGTAGCTTAGAAAATTTGCCATTCACAAAATTAGGAGAAATAGCTAATACAATGAGTAACAGAGTTAGGATCCAGAAAGATCTTGATAAGTTGGAACATTGGGCCAAATTCAGAAATAGAGATATTGAGATCAGACCTAGGATTTCACTGCTAAAGAAAATCCTCGACGGGGGGGAGGGGGAACTCCTTCTACCAAAACAGGTTGTTACTTTTCTGCAGTTTAAAATCTTATAAATTTGCCTTAAGCACTGAGAGGTTAAGTAACTGCCCCAAAGTCACACAGCCAGTGTGTGTCAGAATTAAGACTGAATGTCTTCAAAGATCTCTTCTAGTGCTAAAATTCTATGATTCATTACTATTTTCCTATCCTTGGCAATCTATTTCACACTTTCAAATTTGGCAGAAAGTGAAAAGCTCAATGGGCTTCTCCAAGGAAATAGACTGTATGTAGTTGAAAAGTTGAGACTACAGTTCAGAAATTAGGTAAGTAACGGGGACAGAGATTCTACAGAAAAGTGGCATTACACTAAACAAGATTTTCAAGGGAAAGACAATAAGAAGAGGGATAATAATGAAACTTTTTAAGGGAAAGGGAATACCTTAAGGGTACAGAAGAGAATAAAAAACTAAGAAAAATAATGAAGAAGGTAGGAGGACAGCTAGGGCAGTGTGATGTCTCTCAGACACTAAAGAAGATGGGAAAGGTACTTAAAAGTATGATCTGCTTCACAAAAAAATCAATGAGAACAAGAACTGAAAAAAAAGATTTCACATCAGAAATTGGTGCCTTTGTTGGTGTCTTCTAAGAGAACAATTTCAGTGGACTGATAGAGTCAGATAACAGATTTCCAAGGGTTAAAGAGAAAGTAGGAAATCACAGAATAGAGGAACTGAGTATAGATTTTTTTTTGAAGAAGTTTAGCAGTGAAGTAGATGAGAGAAATGGAATTTAACTTAATGAGGCAGAAAAGATTAAAAGAAGGTTTTGTTGAGCCTTATATCATAAATTAGAGATAGATGCCTGCTTATGAGAAGGTACTACTTTGAGTCATTAGAGAATATATAAGCTACTGGAAGAGAGAGAGAGAGAGAGAGAGAGAGAGAGAGAGAGAGAGAGAGAGATGATGAGGAAGGTGGAACAAGAAAAGTCAGAGACAGAAGGCACAGGAAGTTTTAGGAAACTGATTACAGAAAACAGAAGGAAGACTTTTCAGTTTGTTTTTTTCTTTCAGGAGCCACATTGATTGGAATATAAGCATCACATCATGGAGTGCTGATTGGACAAAGCAGAACCCCTTGGATTTTCAAGAGCTTTCTGGTGAAAGGATATATAGAATAGGTTACTGTGGAGGTAAGTGGCCATACCCATGCCACCTGATGATTATTTGAGGGAATTGCTCTTAGTCATAAGAAAATAAATCTTAGAGAAGGAAATTTTGTTAGCTGTCTTCAAACATTTGAATGGCTGTCTGGTTGGCCCAGTGGATGGTAGTAGAAAGGACAATGGGTAGAAATTGCACTGAGTTATATTGCAGCTTGACAGGGGAACAAACTTCTGAAATGTTAATACTTTCACTAAATGTTGATACTTTCACCAAATGTGAAAGGAACCATTGCTGATGGACTCCAAATAGAGGCTGAATTATTAGTTTTAAGTGATATTGTGTTCAAAAGTATTTTAGACTACACTGACTTATGAGTCCCCTCTAAGTTCTTATATAGGAGGAAGAGATCTGGACTGAATGCCTTTAGGAAACTGAAGGGCATTTTTCAACAATCCCAAACTCCTTATTCCTACAAAGCATCATTTTTTAAATGCCAATATTCTCCCTATGATGTGATAAGGCTAAGAATAACAGCATGCCATGATTTCAAAGAACCTTTCCTTTGATATCTAAAAATAGATCTTTCCAGCCATATCCATGCCCAGCTACTAGCTTTTCCTTTCAGGAGAACAGAGATCATCCTAGGTAGATATCACAGATGGTTCCCTTTAACTTTTCTTTTCCCAAATCACTATAGAAGGATAAAATGAGTTTTACTGTAGGATAATTTTGGGATTCTCCTCTTTTCCCAAATCACTTGGTCTTCTAGCTAATTAATGGTTAGATAAGTTCAAATCCAACCTCAGATAGAGTTGTGTGAACATGGGTAAGTCACTTAACCACTGTCTGCCTCTGTTTCCTCATCTGTAAAATGGAAATAATAATGCCTATCTCTCAGGGTTGTTGTGAGGATAAAATGAGAGGCTTTTCAAACCTTAAAAAGTGAGGGGGAACCAGAAACTGTAACTTGATTTTAACTTTCCAAAAACGTTGACTGACAGTGAATTAATAGCAAGAGGCAGAGAAATGTGAATATTTTCCCTAGGCCTGTCTCTCCTTAAAACACAGTGAAACTCTGACAATTATCTGGTTCATTTAATCAGGCCCCAAAGCTGAATCTTTGGCCTGAATTATACAGTTAAGCTATCTACATTGATCAAATGAAATTAATAAATGCCACATCTCCACTTTGCTTTGTGCCTTATAGACACAGCCTAACTTTCAGCTGCTTTATTCTGTATAACACAAACTGTATTACTATCTTTGCTATACCCTAAAACCAAATGAACTTGATGCAGTGAATAATATACTGGGATCACTATTTTCCCCCTGTTGTCGCATTCCTCAGTAGCTTTACCCACAGAGAAAGTACAATAAGGCCATTTCTATACTGATAAAATATGGAGGGGTCACTTTTGGTTTCTTTCTATTATAAAACCTCAGAATCTTGGGGCAATTCCTAGTGACATAAATGGGTGAGAGTTTCTGTATTATAGCAATGTGAATATGTCAGAATGTCATTTTACGAAAATCACACATTTCATTTTGCCAGGTAGAAGTGAACCATTAATCTGAATTCTAAATATGTGTCTAAAATAAATTTCACATTATTTTTTAGTACCTTATTAAAAAAAAAGTTACTCAGGTTATTTCCCTGAGTTATTGTAAAGGTCAGGACAAACTGGACAGGAAAAAAATTCCTAAATTTCATTGATCAATTGGTGGATAATAGCCATCAGTGAGTATTTGCACTTGATAGATCAAAGGCAATCTGTGACAAGCAGCCATTCAAGAATCAAAAACATTGTGGACATATATATGTATATGTATATGTACATATACATACATGTACATATTTATGTGCATAAAGGAAATAAATAAAGAAAATGGAATCTAGATTCTAGCATCTGGATTGTGTAATTCCAAAAGTGTTTCAGTGAGAGGTACTTTTGATCTGTTTCTATAGCCCAACCAACTGGAAGGTGATGATAAACAGAATTGATAAAGGAAACCACAGCAACGGATTGTTTGTCTCTGTCTCCCAACTAAACAGTGGATTTGCAAACATTCTTTGACAGTGCATTTGTAATGATGTGGATTGGAGTTCTATTTATGAATTCCACTGACTGCTCTTTGTTAACCTGAAAAGAAGATAATGAGGCCTTTGAGACTGTGACAAGGTGAGGCTGAAGCTATGGTTCCAGGGACAATTCCATTGTTCTTGCTGTTGACCTAGTTTCTTTTGCCTTTTACTTTGTGATTAGTTTACTTCATGAAAAACTCACATCTTTCTTTTCTGTGTTTTTTTTTTCCACTCTCAGTCCTAGAATAATTCCCTTATGCCCAGATAGTGGTGATACATATCAAAAGATGAATATGGAGTCTTAAAATATAAGTTTTATATTGACTTCGGATACTTATATAATTTGTACTTCATATACATATGAAAAAGGAAATTTGTACAAAATAGTCTTGTCATTTTGAGTCTAGGAAATTGCAGTATGATCCTTGTCTCTGTAACATAAATCAATCCCCTTCTTAAGCACACACACACACACACACACACACATACACACACACAATCTGTGAAATTTTTGGATGTTCAACTTTTTTTTTTTTTTTGATGAGGAAAAACTTCATAGGATTACAGGTTTAGAACTTGAAGACACATTTGAGGTCAGTGATTCCAACCTGTTCCTTGATTCCAAGATAAGGAAACTGAAGCCCAAGGAAAAGCGATTTGCTTAAATCACAGGGCTTAGGTAGGATTCAAATTCTGGTCTTAATGACTCTCAGTCCAACTATCTATCCACTATTCTACTCCGCCTCTATATTTACACACACACACACACACACACACACACGTGTGCATGTGTATGTATATGAACATGTACATGTGAACATGCATATGTTATATACCTATGTGTGTGCATGTATATATGTATATGTATGTATGAGTCCATGTATATATGTGTATATATATATATATACACACACACATATATATATTTATATATGTGTGTATATATGAGGTAATTAGCCAGAAAGGAGATGGGTAGGGAAAGTGGAAAGGGAGTAGACGTGAGATATCATCATCTTGGTCTGTTTTATACTCTTGCATGAATTGTAGACAGTTATAAAGGACCATTGTCAAGGTGCAATGGAACCTTGGGGTAGGACATTAATGTAGTAAGGAAAATGAAAGATAATTTTCTATATTAAACTGAGAATGTTGGGCAAGATATGGTGTGAAAAAAATCACTTTGTAAAGTATCAGTAAAATGTAACATTCTTATAGAAAGTGACTAATGTTTTTTCTTTGTATCCTCAGTGCATAGCAATGTATGTGGCAGATAATACATGTCTAATAAATGCTTGTTGAAATTAAATTGCTATTTTCAAGTTAACTATCACTATAATCATTGTTATCAGGACTCTCCAGCTTTAAATTCTATAATGCTGTGATTCTGTCATTAAAAAAGCAAAAATAATAAATTCAGTAAGGTAATTAAAAGAGCGAGTTCACTTTGCCATGAAATTCCCCTGGCTTAAAATTGTTTAATAAATACCATTAACCTACATATATTTTATGCTTATCCCATTAAAGAAGAACATTTACATTTGTGGAAAGTTTTGAAAAAAAGGTCTCCAGAAGTCATATAATATTTTGTGCAATTTCCAAAATGAACATTTTCAGTGAAGTATAATCTATAAATTTATAAACATCAATGTACATTTTCACAAAGTGATAATGTATCTTGGTTTTCTTTTTAACTTCTTTGTCTACATTTTTAATATAGGAAGGGGCTACTCATGGCTGCGTAGAGTCTCTTTTCTTGGAGATTAAAATGGAGCCACCTGTCTTAGATTCCTAAAGTTAGGGCAGTAGATGGGACTATTCCTGTGCTTCCAGGAGGCCCTCTGTTCCTAGGTCCCATGATCTTTTGCCTCCCTCCCTTTTTACTAACTCTAAATTCAGGATTTTAAAAAGCTCGCCTTTTCTCTAAGTCAGTAAAATACTTCCCAGACAACTTCTAGCAAAAATGAATTTGATGACATGAAATGTTTTATTAAATACTGCATGATGATTAATATTTTCATGAATTCAAAATGGAAATTGTAAGTCAATTATTCCAGCTACTTGTTATTTTAGGGAGCACTGCCTTAGATTGCCTGGATCAGCCATAAAGAACATGGAGCTTCCATCACTAATCAAGGCCTATAAAGTTATGCTACTAAAAGCTTATATTCCTTAAGAGCGTCTTACCTTACTCATATATTTAAATCTTGTCTTTCAAATCTGTCATCCAGGTTTATAATCTTCTGCCAGGCACATTTGGTCCTAACTGAGCAATTCATGGCATTTATTATGACTGTAATGCATTCAGCATTGCCCAACACTTCAGGCTTCAGCAAAAGACTGTCATCTTCTCTAGTACTCTTGGGAGCATTCCCTACATCTTCATTCAGAATATATGGTTATGTCCATGGATGCTTTGGTAGTACAAGCTATAATCTCTACTATGTCTGTAGCTCATTATTGTTAGCTAGAAATTCTATATTATGTCTAGCACTCAATCACTTTGTATGTTGAGATAAACTGACCTCCTTCTTGCCGTTTCTCCATCTCCCATGTTTGTGCTTCTGCAATCTGCTCCCATACAACCCCCATGGCTAGAATGCATTTCTTCCTCACTTCTGTCTCTTGCAATCCCTAATTTATTTCAAAGCTCAGACCAACTATCATCTCCCACATGAGACCTTTCCTGATCCTCGTTTCCATTTGCCTCCTCATGTCCTATATCCACCTTGTATATATATTTTTTGTTTATGTGTATGTGTGTACATACTTAGTAAGTATACAAGTTGCCTTCCTCAATAGAATATAATTGACTTAAGGGCACATACTATTTCATTTTATCTCTATCTCTTATATCTAGCATAGTGCCAGCTCCCTAAAGATAGTTAATAAATGCTTCTTGATTAAAAACTAAAAAGGTAGAAGCTGCTTCACAAAGAGTGGAGAGGGGCTGGGAATTTGAGGATTAATGGTGAATGAAGAGGTAAAAGAATGGTGTGGAATTTCTGTCACATCCACAACATTGCGGCATATTGAAAAAGAACAGAGCTATAATGGGAGACAGCCATGAATTTAAAAAAAAAAAAAAGCAAAGTTTCCAAGAGAAAGAAACAAATTTAAGTTGGGTGAACTATAAAGTGAAGCTAATTTTTAAACTGTGAGAAATGCAAAGATGAAGAAAGAGTAGTCTTTGTTCTCAAGACATTTATTGTTTCCACTTTGAAGATGGCAAGCAAAGAATTGCAATTCTCAACAGATTGTGAAATGGTTGAAACCAAGGGGTTTAGGAATTCAGAGGAAGTACCATTAAAATATAAAGGTTCTTATTTTCAGTGACTTTTATTTTATGTCAGAACATGTTCATATTTGGAGGCATTTTCCTACTTTTTATTTCAGGAATAAGAAGGTATCCATATGGGGGGGATGGGGGAGTGGGCAGCAAGATTTTTTCTAGGGCACTTAAACATCCAACATAAAGTCCTAGTTTGGGGATATGATACCAGAAATTATGATAAATTTAGATAACAACAATAGCAAAAGGAGTAATATTTTCAAAATCACTGAAAAATATGCATTTGATTTACTATGTATACTTTGCAAAATTCTATATAGCCAACTTCTGATTGAACATATAAGCAAAAGAATAAATATTTGGCATAGAGTTTCCTAAATAATGGATAATGCAAAGATAATTTCCATTTGTATTAAAAACAACTCTATTACTTTTTAGGAGTTGATACATCCTGAAATTTTTGATTGTCCTGAAATCAAAATGAATTTTAATTCCTTGAACACACACACACACACACACACACACACACACACAGATTGAATGATGCAGTATGGGCCTTTTTAGCCCAAAAGGATGCTAATTTTTAGAGGAAGTCTGTCTGAAATTCAAAATGCGTTCTAATAATGCAATGGAATCAAGAAATTTTGGCCCATATTTAGACATATATTAGCTATGTAACAACAAAGAAGTCATTTAACTTTTCAGTGCCTCCGGTATCTTAAGCTCTAAAATGATAAGGTTTAGAGGAGTTTTTGATCTACATGGGTGGAGGGACTTTTCCACCCAGATGAAATCATAGGACTGGATTTTCCCTTCCTCTCCAAAGTGATAATAGGATAAAACATACATTTATTTCCAAGAATTGCTTGCAAAATGCTTGTCCATCATTATTGTTTATTTTTCCTTCTCAAACTTGTTGATCACTGTCCTTTAGTCTATTTATTCTTATTGGTTGAATGACGTGTTAGAACATTTTCATTTTTCCTAATTTTTCTATAATTCCACAGTCAGCAGTACCCTTAATCTTTTTCATTTCCTTCCTTCCTTTCTCTCCTTGAAACACTGTTTCACTACTCACTCATAAATGATCATTCATTCTCTAGTCCAGGACCTTTTGCAAACAAGCCAGTTTGCAGTGGTGCCTATATGATGTCTCTGATTACTTCTGGGCCAGAAGCAAAGGCAGCAGTAGCTGAGTAAACTCGTTCGACCATGAAGACATAGTCACTCATGCAAACATCACTTTCTTATAGAAAAGAAAATTGTTAGGACCATGTAAATATGATTGACTTACAAAAGCTACTGTTGTATAGACACTGACTATAATAGAATATCTAGATTTTCAATTCCAACGCATTGGCTCTATTTTGTTTGATGTTCTGAGCAGTGGTAAATATTGATATTTAAAAGATATCAAGTTGACATGTTTTTTGCCTTGAATGAACCCCCGGGTTAGTTTAAAATTGAATTCATGCTTCTGTGGATTATGTTTACTCCTGACAAAACTCAGACAGGAATAAAGGCCTTTAAAATGGTCCCAAAGTAGCAGAATTTATGATGATAAAATATATATTTGCATAATAGCAATAATAAGTCTTTATATGGCAACACTTTTTTTTCCCAGAGGGTAGAAATGAAATCTCCTTGATCCTTGTAATTTAAATGAGAATCTGCTGGAATATGAAGATTATATTCCCTTTTAAGTAAACCTTCCAAAACAAGTGAAGGGCCTCCGGAAAACACATTGGTATTTTGCTCAATGCCAAAATGTAAAAGAAAAATATAATCATTCTGGACATTTTCTAAATATCAACAACAAAAGATCTGTTCTTTTTCACAAAGAATAGGACCCCAAGCAGCTGTTTATCTTTCCTGCAGAATGCAGTCTCCCACAGGTGGCTAATCAATACACAGGGACAGCAATCCCCCCATGGAGCTCACACAGGGACAGGGCTTAGATAAAGATCTCACTGACATTTTGGAGCCTCTGTCAGGGATTTCATGTCAGACTCTCTGGATTTTTTTTTCCCCTGCAATGATAAAAATTACCCAGTTTTGTCTAGGAGCAATGGAAGCAAAAGAAAGAAACAGCCCTTTCCCCCTCATAAACAGATGTGCACACCCCTCTGCGTGTACAGGTAACACATTATCTTTTTATCTGAATAACATGCAAGCTCCATGAGCGAAAGGTTATTGCTACATTAAACTCTCAAAGTAAAGTGATTACTATCACTCCTAATAATCTTCATCATGGTCCAGAGATTTTCTCTGCCCTAGAGCAGAACACTTATTTATTCATTCATTTAGCCCTAGTGTTTTCCATATAGTAGGTACTGAATAAATATTTATAGAACTGAACAAACTGTATTCTAAATGTCTACTATGTCAAGACCCTGTGCTAGGTACTGGGAGAGATTCAAAGATAATTAAGACATGGCTTTTGTCCTTATGAAGCTTACAATCTAGTATATGTAAAATAATAGATAATAATAATTCTTATTATATAGATCTTTGAGCTTTGTGAAGTCCTTTACAAATGCTATTTTATCCTCATAATATCTATGGGAGATAGTATTATTATTCCCACTTTACAGATGGAAAAATTAAGGCAGACAGTGGTTGGATTAACTTGCCTAGGGTCACATAGCTAGGTAAGTGTCTGAGACTGAATTTGAGCATAGGTCATTCTGATTGCAAGTCCAGCACTCTATCCATTGTTCCACCTTGTGATGGCTGAATTATCGATACAATGTAGAAGAGAATAGAATAATAGCTTAAGTGAGGTACTTGGTGCATGTGAAAATTAAAGGAAAGAAAATAATTTCTTCCTGGGGGAAAATGAGCAAGGAAGGCCCCCTTAGGAGGTAGTATTTGAGGTGGACCTTCAAGGATAGGTAGTATCAGAGCTATTGCCTTCTAAACTAAATAATTTGGATTTCAACGAGTAGGCAACAGGGTTTTGAAAAAAGAGTTATATTAGATCTATCAGGAATATGTGGGATGTTCAAGGAGGCTTAACACCTCTGATATGAGGGCTTACCAAATCCTTTTCAGGGCTGCTCATCTACTTTTGGTGTCTACCTCGTACTCAACTCTCATCTCTGGCTATGAGAAGCTGTAGCATGCATAGCAGCCACACCCTGGTAAGCTCCAGGTTGAGGGTAACTGACAGCCCTCAAACTGATCAGTCAGTTAAGGGGGTATCTACACCAAGCATGTGGAGACCAACATGGAAAAGTTCAAGGTCACCCACTGCACGCCAGTCAATTAGATATTTTTCTTGCCACTGGATTTAGACAACTCTGGAAGAGAGAGTAAGGCTAATGACTTTGTGCAACTCTACCTAGCCTAAATTCAATTCAGGCATGAGTCAAGACATCACCCTGTGATATCATTGGTCTTCTTCAAATTCAAAGCACAAAACAACAAGAAGGATTAATCAGGCAGTAGTATAAAGAGTATGGCCATTGTGATCAATCCTCATTAGTATCTAAAAAATATTAATCTCCAAAAGACAGATGACTCTACTATGCTAATTTATTCTAAGATTTTGAAACATTTGTCACAACATGCTTTTTTTGGGAATCATGGCAAAAAACAAAATCTACCAAATATCTTTAATATAACATGATTAATTGTCTACTAATAAGAAATCATTTTTCTGCTAAAGCTTTACAATAATGAATTTAGACAAGAGGATAAAATCAAATAATGTGTTTGGTTCAATCATTAAAATGTCTTCCTGGCTATTGATGAAAGGCTAAAAGAATTTGCAGTCATTCCACATCATTTCTAAAACAAACTTCCATGGTGATTGCCATAATTCACATGCCACCAGATTATTCTTAATATCTGGTTTTAGTTATCCTCAACCAGAATTACCATCAAACTAAGGAAAGAGATCTAATAGTGCCATCAACCTTCACCTAACCCTTCCAAAATGCCACATTCTACTTCAGGAATGTGAGCCATGATAACTGACTGAGTGATGGAATAAAGTTTCAAGTTAGACAACATAATTACTGTGCTGTTAAAACTCATTAATCAAATAGAAACTGCATACACCTTCTTGATTATTACACCATAGAAATATAGCAAGACTGACCTCTCATTGCAAATTTTAAAAATGATGGCCTCTCTCTCAGGAAATGGTATGTTGGCATTCAGCTGTCAGTAAGAAAAATGCTGGATGTGTATTACCAAGGGGAAATTTTGTAGTAGAGGTTTAATTTAAGGATATGAATTGAGTATGTTTATATGTACGTATTTGTATATTGTGCTTTTATGTGTGTGTGTATATACATATATGTATGTATATGTGTATATATCTTTGTATATATGTGTGTATTTGTGTGTATTTTCTGTGTGTTGCCCTTGATTTAAAATCCAGACAACCAGTGAGCTAAAATAACTTGACATTTTCTATATTTCATTATAATTATAATTGATGTTGATTCTGAGGCACTGAGAGATCTGAATTTGTTTATAAATTATCTAGAATTATTTAATTGAAATCAATACATTGCTTTTCTTCCTTAATAGTATTTTTTCCAATTACATGTAAAGATAGTTTTCCAACATCCATTTTTGTAAAATTTTGAGTTTCAATTTTTTCTCCCTCCGTCCTTCTGCTTCCCCTCCCCAACACAGCAAGCAAACTGATATAGGTTATATATATATAATCCTGTTAAACATATTTCCACATTAGTCATGTTGTGAAAGAAGAATCAGAACAAAAGGGCAAAACCACAAGAAAAACAACAACAAAAAATGAAAACACTATGCTTTCATCTACATTCAGACTCCATAGTTCTTTCTGTGGATGTGATTAGCATTTTCCATCTCAGTACATTGTTAAGAAGTATATTTAATTATATTATAATTTTGAAAAATTGCTGAGAAAATAAAGTATATATAATAGAAAGGCAGCATGGCAAAATGATTAGAGAGCTATTCTCAAAGCCATGGTACACAAGGTTCAAGTCTTGTCTCTGGCACAGAATGACTATATAACTCTCTGCAAGTCATTTAATGTTACAGTGCTTTAGGCAATTCTCTAAGACTGTAAATTGCAAAAAAAAAAAAAAAGAAAAGAAAAAAATTGTTGATCTGCATTGGCAGAAGGAGTTTCCTCACCTGGGAGTTCTCAATATTAAGAAAGTCATGGGTGCATTCTCTATTGCTATGATTGCTTAGTAAGTTGCAATAATAAGAATAATAAGTAGTGAGCCATGAGGGAAGTTTGTGTACTACATATACTTATATATGTATGTATATATGAAACTGTCATGTAAATACTAGCCAAATAAAGCAAAATTTAAAAAAGTAATAATAATGTGGTGAATTCTGCCAAAATAGATCAAGTTTTGACATAAAATTTTAGAAAGGCATAATGGAAAGCAAGCCAGTCCCAAAGTCTTTTAATACTTGCCTTCAAACTCTCCCTTTGACACATACTGTGTGTCCCTGGGAAAGTAAATATCTTAACCTCTCAGTGCCCTCAAGCAACTTTCTAAGACTCTAAAATACCAGCTACTAATTTGCATTTGAAAAAGGGAAGTTCCTCACTTGGGATTTTTCTGTCTACAAAATCACAGTTCCAGTACCCTTATACCCTCCCTTTCCCATCTCCTCATATCCATCTTAGACTTACAAGTTTTAGAAGTTAAAGGTTACAGAGCTAAGCTGGTCCAAATCCTTCATTTTACAAATAAGAAACTGCGAAGACTTGTCCAAAGTCAGGCAGCTAGAATGACAAGTTGGACTCTCAATCTCCAAATTCCAAGTCTAACCATCTTTCCGTGGGCCCAGGCTGCTTCCCCACAAGTCCCTTATCTGCTTATTATTCCATTAGTACCCTATTTTTCTTTTTCTTCTTCTTTTTCTTTTTTTACCTTTCCAAAGTGATAGTTTGAGTGATAATGTGTTAATGTTCCTCTTTCTCCCCTCCCAAACAATATGCCTTTTAGCACTGGTGGTCTGCATATGATCCATTAACCTAATGGACTAATTGTAGTGATAAGAAGTTTTGGGAAGCTGGCAAGCTACAAAGAAAGATACTTTGAGTCAGATGGACCTTTCAATGTCCCTTAAATTACACCATAAAGGTGGTCCACTAGTCTTCAGTATTCTGTAACGCTTTTGTGTGTTGCCCTTATCCACTATGTATAAAACATCTATCTTTAGTGGTCTTTTCTGAAATAGAAGGAAATGGAATAAAGACATAGGAACCTCATATTAAGGATTCTGCAGAGAATCCCAGCCACTCCTGGATCAATGCTGTGTCCTGGCAGAAGGGTTTACATGGCTCAATGAAATTATGAGGTATGCCATGCAGGGTTACCCAAGACTGACGGGTCATCATGGAGAGTTTTGACAAAAGGTGATCCATGGGAGAAAGAAATGGCAAACTACTCTGGTATTTTTTTCCAAGAAAACCCCATGGATAGTATTAAAATGATAAAAGAGATGACATCAGAAGATGAGTCCCTCAGGTCAGAAGGTACAGTACTGGGGAAGAGCAGAGGACAACTACAAGTAACTATAGTATTAATAAAGCAGCTGAAACAAAACTGAAAGGAAGCTCAGTTGTGGATGTGTCTGGTGATGAAAGGAAAGTCTGATGCTGTAAACATCAACATTGCATGGGAGTCTGAAATGTAATATCTATGAACCAAGGGAATGGGTGAATTTAATTCAGGTGATCATTACATGTACCACTGTGGGCAAGAATCCCTTAGAAGAAGTGGAGTAGCCCATATAGTCAATAAAAGAGTGAGAAAAGCAGTACTTGGGTATAATCTCAAAAATGACAATGATATCTTTTTGAATCCAAGGCCAACCATTCAACATCACCATAATATAAGTCTATGCTCTAAGCACTGACGATGAAGAGGCCAAAGTTGATCAATTCTATGAAGACCTACAACATCTTTTAGAAATAAGACATACATGAAAAGGTCATATTCCTGTAACAGGATTGGAATGCTAAAGTAAGAAATCAAAAGATAATTGGAATAACAGTCAATTTTGGCCTTGGAATACAAAATAAAGCAGAGCAGAGACTAATAAAGTTTTGTCAAGATAATTCACTGGTCATAGAAAACATTTTTTCAACAACCCAAAAGGCAACTCTATACATGGACATCACCAGATGGTCAAGATAGAAATCAGACTGATTACATACTTTGCAGCCAAAGGTGGAGAAACTTGATATGGTTAGTTAACAAGATGTGGAGCTGAATATGGCTCAGATTAAGAGCTGGTTTTTGCGAAATTCAGACTTAAGTTGAAAAAAGGATCTCTTCAAGAAAATGAGAGATATTAAAGGAACGCTTCATGCAAAATTTGGCATGCTAAAAGACAAAAGCAGTAGGGACTTAACAGAAGTAGAAGAGATTAATAATATACAAAAGAACTATATAAGAAAGATCTTGACATCATTGATAATTGCAATATTGTGGTTACTGATCTAGAGCCAGACAACCTGGACAGTGAGGTCAAGTGGGCCTTAGGAAGCATTGCTAACAATAAGGCTAGTGGAGGTGATAGAATTCCAGCGGAGCTACTTAAAACCTTAAAAAGATGATGCTGTTAGAATGTAGCACTCAAAATGCCAGCAAATTTGAAAAACTCAACAGTAGCCACTGGTTTGGTAAAGAGAAGTTTACATCCCAATCCTAAAGAAGGGCAATGTTGAGGAAAGTTCAAATTACCAAAAATTACGCTCATTTGACATTCCAGTAAAGTTATGCTTAAGATTCTGCAAACTAGGCTTCAGTAGTATGTGAACAAAAAAATACCAGAAAAGCAGAGTGTTTTTTGAAGAAAAGGAGCTAGAGACCAAATTGCCAACATTCACTGGATTATAAATAGAGCAAAGGAATCCTAAAAAAAAAAAAATCTATTTCTACTAACTGTGGATCGCAACAAAATATGCCAAGTCCTCAAAAAGATGGGAATACTAGATCATCTTACTTGTCTCCTGAAGAACCTATATGTAGGTCAACAAGCAACAGTTAAAATCAAACATGGAAAAAGTGATTGATTTAAGATTGGAAAAGGATTACAACAAGGTTATATATTGTCACTTTATTTATTTAACTTATATGCAGAGTACATCATGCAAAATACCAGGTTGGATGAATCAAAAGTTGGAATTAAGGTTGCTGGGAGAAATATCAACAATCTCAAATTTGCAGATGATACCACTCTGATGATAGAAAGTAAGGAAGAATTTAGAAACCAATTGATATTGATGAGGGTGAAAGAGAAAAATCTAAAAGCTGGCTTGAAGATTAATGTAAAAAAAAACAAAAAAAAAATGTTAGCAACTGGTTCCATCACTTCCTGGCAAGTAGAGTTAGAAGAAATGGAATAAGTCACTGATTTTATATTCTTGGGCTCAAAGATTACTGCAGATGGTGAATACAGTTGTGGATTTAAAAGATGCTTTCTCCTTGGAACCTATGGCAAATCTGGACAGCAGAGACATCACCTTACAGATAAAGGTCTGAATCATCAAAGCTATGTTTTGCTTTTTTGTTGTTGTTGTTGTTGTTGTTTTGTTTGTTTGTTTGTTTTTTCCAGTAGCAATGTATTGCTATGAGAGCTGAAATATAAGGAAAGCTGAGCACTGCAGAATCAACACCTTCAAATTGTGGTGATGGAAAAGACTTTTGAGAATCCTTTGTAGAGCAAGGAGATCAAATCAGTCAATTCTCAAAGAAATTAATTTAGGCTATTCATTGTAAAGTCAAATACTGAAGCTGAAGCTTAAATAATTTGGCCACAAAATGAGAAAATAGAACTGATTGGAAAAGACCCTGACATTGGGAAAGATGGAAGGCAAAAAGAAAAGTGGACAGCAGAGGATCAGATGGATAGATAGTGTTATGATACAATGAACGTGAACTTGGACAGACTTCAAGAGATAGTGAAGGATATTGCTTCATTGTCTATGGCATTTTTTATCAAAATACAGTTTCCCTGTTTATCTCTTTTAATTAAATCTATTTTAGCCATAACTTTGTATGAGATCATAATAGCTATCCCTGCTTTTTTTGTTTTTGTTTTTTGTTTTTTACATCAGTTGGAGCATAATAAATTCTACTCTAAATTCTCCATTTTAACTCTGTGTATATTTCCCATTCTTAAATGTATTTCTTGTAAACAACATATTGTTGAATTCTGATTTTTCATCTATTCTGCTTTCTCTTTTCCCATTTTGTGAGTGAGTTCATCCCATTCATATTCAAAGTTATAATTAATATTTGTGAATTTCCCTCCCTCTTATTTCTTAACTTCTCTTTTTATCTAATCCCTGTTACCTTATTTTATCCCCCACTCTCCTAATCGGCACAACTATTCAAAAGTCCCTCCCTTATTTTCTCCACCAATCCTCCTAAATCTTAATCTATACACCCTTCTAAAAGTCCCTCCCCTGACCTGTCTCCCAGTTTTCTCCAAATGTAAATGTTGTTTCATCTTCAACCCAGGTGAGAGTAAATTTTCAATATTACAAACCCTCCACCCCCACCTGCTTCCTCTGTATTAGTTCTTCCTTTTGTGTCCATTTTTATGAGATAATTGCTCCTTTTTATTTTTACTACTCAGTTTTGGTTTTTAGAATTACCCCATCATACACAACTCAGCCCCAACTTTCCTTTCAAACTACCTCAGTAATGATGACGTTTTAGGAATATTGATAAGATTATATAATGTATATATGTACACACACACATATACATGTATATGTATATATATACACACATATATGTATAGCAATATATGTGTGTGTGTGTGTTTGTGTGTTGTATAACAATATTTAATAAGCAAATAGTTTGACCTTAATAAGTACCTTATAATTGGTCTTTAAAGTTTTTCTTAGATTTCTTCTAAATCTTTTATATTAAATTTTCCAATGAGTTCTGGTCTTTTGGTCACACATACCTGAAAGTCTTTCAATTCATCAAATATCCTTTTTTTTTTATTCCGGATTATACTGTTTGGTAAGTTATTCTTGGACACAACCCCAGCCCTTTTGCTCTTCAAAATATAAATATAACATATTCCAATATATTCCAAATTCCAATAAATATTCAAAATATAATATTCCAAACCTTTTAGTGTAGAAGCTGCTAGATCTTGTGAAATCCCAACTGCAGGCTTGGCGTGCTGTAGTTGATGAGTTGGGTCACAAAGAGTTGGACACAATTGAATGACTGAAAAAAAAACAAAAACAAGAAAATCCCACACATCATTCATAGTTTGAGTTTTAAAGCAACAACAATGTATTTAAGCTAGTGACTCAGTATACTCATCAATACAATAGAATGTCCTATTCTCTGGTGGAAAAAAAATCTAGTAGTTATAAACTCAGATGCTTCTAAGCCATTAACATTGTTCTCATACTTCATTTAAATGATAGATTTTCATCTTGGTTGACCTCTTTACAAAAGATATCATTTATAGTGTCAATAGAAGTTTAATGTGTAGATATATTCCTTATTGGGCCCTTGAAAATGCACTCCTAGTTCCTCACACAAAAGATCATCAAACTAGTACTTGGGTAATATTATAATTTAGAAAATTACAATAGATTCTTCTAACCTTAGAAGCATCATTATTCTTTTTCTTTTAGTCTTTTCCTGAAAATCTATACAACTAATTCATTGATTTAACAAATATTTATTAAGCATCTACTGTATGTCAGAGAAGATGCTAGGCACCAAAACTGTGAAGACAAAATTAACTTTAAGCTATATAGAGATTGTACCACAATCAAACAAAAACTGCAAATTTGTATTCAGAGATTTCCACTATAGTTCTCTGAAGGGGTATAGATAATTTTAACAT
Organism: Vombatus ursinus; assembly: GCF_900497805.2. NCBI lineage: Eukaryota > Metazoa > Chordata > Mammalia > Diprotodontia > Vombatidae > Vombatus > Vombatus ursinus. The sequence goes on along the minus strand of NW_020954596.1, from coordinate 40,786,594 downwards.
GGTTAGGGAACACAAGCACCAATATATTTCCAAGTTATTTCTCATTTCTTGTGAGTAGTAAACAGTAAAATTGCCACCTCATGGTGACTGAGCTACTTAAGAGTGAAGTGGACAACTGATATAAATTAGATATTTGAGGATGCAGTTTGAGTTGGGTCCTCAAACATAATTTTCTTTGTGAAAAGATCTTATGTGGTATTCTTGGGCTGAGGATTAACAAAAGATCTAAACTCATGATTTTTATAGACATCTCATTTATGTGTCTCAACCTGAAATCAATTTAGGAATTATTAAAATTAGAAATGTTATTTTTTTGGAGGAGTATTTCTAAAATCTCAAAATTTGTATTAGGTTTAAAATACATTTGATTTTAGTTCAGAAAAAAATTATTTTTGGAAAGCTTCACAAAATTCTACTGATTCTTTTTTGGGTCTTTTATTTTAAGCAACAAAAGTTCAGCACATAAATATGTGCCATATCACCAAGAATTTCAGAAAAGAAATTTACCAAACTGTCATCAAAATGTTTATAACATGTAACAGATGTAACTAAAATGAGAATAGAGTACGTCTCACTTCCTGAATTCTGTCTGCTTTAAGATAGTAAAATTCAACTTAAGTACCATTTCAACTTAATGGTGATCAATATAACTAATTCTGAGAATAGGAAACTGAGCTGAAAGCAAATTTCATTTCATCATGTATTTAAACTCCTACCCACCTAATCTTCCTCATGTTTTCCAGATTTAGAAATAAGCCATTCCTGTATTAGTTCCAGTAGAAGTAACATCAGTAGAGACTGAATAGCAGGGATCACTACATGATGCTAAGCAAAGGAGACAAGGAATAGCTAAAGAAAGAAACTACAAACTAAAATCAGAAAATGAAGGCTACTGTGACTCCATTAGAGAATTAAAATAAGCACATATTTTCCTCTAAGTTGATATAAATACAAAGATAATAAGAAGAAAAGCTAGCTGAGAAATCTAAATTCCAAAATGTGTAAGGCACAATAGATCTTGTATAATTTTTAAACATTGTTAGTTTTAGATTCCAAAGAGAAGACCTATTCCTTAAAATACATCTTTCTATTTATGTAGACTCAACCTTGACCAAGGATTTCAGATTTGATCACTGACTTCCCTGATAAATTGCTCTCCCTATTGTCTTCCCGATACAATTTACTTGAGAACTCTCCACACTCCCATTTTGGCTCTTAATTATATGCCCCTGTGCATTGCTCTCTAATTAATGTGTGAGTCTCCCTATGACTTTATAAACTTTGAAAGGGTAAGACTCATGTTATGTAAAACTGTTTCTCTTATAATGCCTTCCCCCAAAGGAATAATTCTCTAAAAGCAGAAAAGCACTCTAATACATCAAAGACACTAGTACTTTGGAGCAGAGGGACATTTTGCTGATGATTTCAGTATCTCCCCACATGGGTCTACCATGGTCAGAAACCATACAAATAGCAGTTAGAAGCACTAGCCAAGGGACAGACTTGATATTTGAGGAACTTACTTTCTATCCTTAAAACAGAGCTCAGAGTCTTTGTTTAATTCATTTCCATTACCTATTTGTTGTTGTTATTTTCACGTCATACTTGTCATACCAATCAAAAAGTTCCACTTAAGTCATTTTGCTGCAACAGCCCCAGGGGAGACACCTTTGGGTGGGAGGCAAAAGTGTAAAGAATAGGACAAAAGCAGAGTGAGGAGGAAGCTAGGAAGAACATAGGAATATCCTTTCAACTTAGACAATTTATTTCCAAAATGTAGGGATACAGAGATAGTCTTATTTGTGATGTTACTCAGTGTTTAACACTTAGATTGAGAACTGGAAGGGACCTGAAGTCATCCAGTTCAACTCTTTCATGTTACAAAGGATCACACTGTGGCCCAGAGATATCAAATGGCTTGTTCCATGTCAAAAAAAAAAAAAAAATCAGCTGGGATTCAAACTGACTCCAGAGACATTGTTCATTCCACTATATGTATGACGTGTCCTTCCTTGTTCCATTTATAACTTACTCCTTTTTTATTCCTTGGATTAGCTCACAAACCCCCTTCCTGGTTTCCTCCATTAAACCCTATCAGAGCTGGGCACATCCACAGGCAGGCTTTGATTGCAAGTCTCAAGCTATGTAACACCCCTTATGGTCTTTTAATTGCTTACATGAGAGCAATCAAACATATCAGCTATAACAATCAAATCTGTCAGCTGGAAACCTTCCCTCACTCTGAGTGAACAGACCAGTTCAAACAGTGTTTCTTTGAAATATCTTACTTGGGTAGTTTAGTTCTGTTTTAAAGAACCCATGTGCTCTGGCCAAGTGAACCAATCTAAACCTGGGTGATGTAGCTCTCACACTTGTCACCAGCAATGTGGAAAAGGCTACAGCCTTTGCATTGAACTTTTCTATTTAACTAAGTGAAGTAATATGAAAATCAATCTCTGATAACCCCTTAGGGGAAAATCTTTTTTAAGTATCAAGTACTTTCTCTGTCAATTATCACTTAGCATCCTCTACTCTGTGATTGTTTTACTTGTTTATCTTTTACTCTAGACATTAGAAAGAAATGTTATTATACATTTTCCAAATCATTTTTTTAATGTTGGAAACTAAATTGAATTCCAGAGATATGGCCAAGAGATATGGTTCATAGTTGGTGCATAGCTGCAAAGATGGTATTCCCACACAATTGGAGCAACTTCATTTATAATACAGCTCCTAGAAGGATGGGAGGTTCCTGCCTCCTACCCAAGTTCCTTGCTTCCAGGATTGCTATCTTGTTTAGATCCCTAGATTCTAGTAAGTGATTTGCCTTTGTTGGCATCAAGAAATGTTTATCAGAAAGGAAGGAAGGAAGAAATAAGGGAAAAGAAGAAAAAAGAAAGGAAGGAAAGAAAAAAAGGAAGAAAGAGAAAGAAGAAACTGAGAAAGGATAAAGAAAGGAAGAAAGAAAAAAGAAAGAGAAAGAGGAAGGAAGGAAAAGTAATTTTGATACCTCCTATTTAGGGAATTTCAAGATGCTGAAATTGTTAATTATATTTATGAATAGTAATGACAAAATTATTGGCTGTTTCTTTCATTATTAGCAACACATGACTATCTAGTTTCTATAAACAAAATGCCAAATCAAAACTTTAGATTTCTAGGGTGGAACTAGCCAGTTCCTCCTGCATGACTTCAGTTTGGTACATGAATCTAAGAAAAAACATTTAGACAGCCCAACATTTTTGTGAGCACCTTTCAAGGATTCCATCCGTACCATGGATCATATATAACTTGTACATTGCAATGATCAGCTGCAATTGGAAATATAATTACCCACTCATGCTCTGTCTCCAGATTTACGAGAAGTCCCAGAGTGTTAGGAGTGAAGTGACCTAATGCTATCAAAGTCTAGTTTATTACAAATGGAATTCATGGTTTTTGAACCAGAACCTATAGATGTATCCATCATATCCATTCCCTGTCTCTGTCAGGCCAGTAATACAATGTTAACTGGGCAAATTGGCATTGTAGAATGACCCTTGTCTACATTAGAAAAAAATAAATTCCCTTGACTATAGAAAATTCAGGACCTATGGTACAGGGTACTCTTGATAATAAGATCGGTTAAATTAATGAGCATCTCACTGTAGTAGCTTTTTTAGATACATGTGAGAGACCCCTGAACCTTGTTTGTAATGTAATGACTGCTCAGCAGATCTGTGAAGAGCATCTAACAATCTAATGCCAGCATCATGGCTTAGAAGCAGTAGAATCAAACCATAGCAGAAATGGAAGTATCGAGAGAATGCAGAGGGTGCAAAAATCAGGTTTATGTAACAACACTGGGCACTGGGAGATTAATATTCATTGTGTAAAGCAAACATATTTGATGTTAGTTTTCTTCCATATTTCCCTACTTTCTCTATTTGTTGTTAAATTCTATAACTGAACTTAAAAATGATTCTCCTCTTGTTATATTCTCCCCAAAGCTGAAATTTTGGTTTTATTTAAATAGTCATATAGGTAGAAAAATAAAACTTCAAAGCTTGGGAAATGTAGTCAGTACACATATGGCAGCTATAAATTTAAAAAAAATGTACATGTAGAATTGGAGGTAGACATAGTTTTTAAAAAGTCATCTTATGAAACCTAACTAAAAGAAATAAATATAAAATCTTATTACTATACAGATGCGTAAATAATGCACAGAACATATTTAATAAACATTTGTTGAACAGAATAATTCTTAGACAGTCATAGGGGGTCAAGAAGATTTTTTAAAGTGTTTCCTGTAACTTCCTCAGGGACATGTAAATCTAAAGTAAGATAACAGCTACAAAATTATATTAAAACATATCCAAATGCAATATCAAAACAAATAGGTAGTGGATTAAATAGAATCTAAAAAAAAAAATCAGAGTAAGAATTTGTCTTTGTTTACGTAACACTACCCAAGGAAGTTCAAGAAAAGATTCTAATGACTTGCTCTGGTCTGCTCAAAATATTTCTAGAATGGAGGACAATTCTTAAAGCTACCACAACTATATAGAAATATGCCTTAAGAACATCTAACTTTCTTTAATCTGATTCTGTGTTCACAAAGGAACCTTCTGATCTATTAGTTTGTTTCCTGAGTAGATTCCCTGAGTAGGAAAAAGTGTGCTGTCAAACTAATTGGTATTGGTTATCTTAGAAGACTCGTCTCTCTACCCTTCAAGGCCCAGCTCAACCCCTGTGTCCTTCAGGAAATTTTCACATGCAACTGTACTGGATGAGCTTGTAGACAAACTTTATAGACTGAAATTAGTGCAGATAAGAATGTTCTAGATCAGGGTTTCTTAACCTTTTTGTGTGTCAGATTCCTCTGTCAGTTTAGGGAAGCCTACGAACCACTTCTCAGAATAATGTTATTTTTAACGACAGTTGAAAGAAATGCTAAATTTCAGTTAGAGGTTAGTGATAACAAATATACACACACATACACATACACAGAAATATGTATTGTCCAATCATAGTTCCTGGACTTCCTGAAATCTTCCAGTCAGAGCTGCAGCTGTTTTCTCTTTTTTGAAAAAAAAAAAAAAAAAGAGCAATAACACAACCCATTTGATTCATTATTACCTAACTGTTAGTACTGTGCAAGGTAATGATGTAATCTCCTCCCTAAACTGGAAGGAGGAGGAAATAAAGGCTTGTCAAAGTAAAAAAAAACAAACCATATATATATATATATATATATATATATATATATATATATATATATACACATACACATATATATATACATGTATGTGTGTGTGTGTGTGTACATATATAAATATATATGTCTGTATCTCCTGAAATCTATCCATAGGCCCCACAGATCCCAGGTTAAGAACCCCTGATCTATATGGTGACTGGACTAGAAGCTGTGTTATAGCTTCTATAACATGGAAGCTATGTTACAGGAGGATAATTTGAAATACTGAGAATGTTTACCTTGGAAAGGAGTAGACTTAGGAGAGATGTGGTTTTTATTATTATTTTTTAAAGATATGATTGGTAAAGAGAAATTATGTTTTTTTCTGCTTGGGGAGAGGGAAGAACTTGGATAAAAAAGGTAAAAGTTACAAAGAGGCATATTTCTTTATGTTTCACATAAAGATAACCTTTTTAACCATTAAAACTGTCCTGAAGTAGGATGTTTTATCTTTAGACATGAGGAATTCATTTGGAGATCAGATGACCACTTGTCAGGAATATAAAGAGAATTCTTTTTTAGGTTTAAATTTAACTAAATGAGGTTGCAACTAACTTTAAGATTCTATGATTCTGTGCTGTCCCAATATAAATTATTCAGATTTAAAAATTAGCCTCTCATGAAATTATTTGTTATGAATCAGTACTTGTGAACACAATCACTTTTGGATAAATTAGTTTAATTGAAATTCTGAAGCCTGTAAAATTCAGCACATTTGATGATCTCACACCAAGGGATCAAGCCTATTGTAGCTACCCCTTCTACTCTGCCCTTCTCTCTCTTTCTCTGTCTCTTAGTCTCTGTGTCTGTGTCTATGTCTCTGTATCTGTCTCTCTCTCTCTGTGTATGTATGTATGTATGTACGTATGTATGTATGTATGTCATGACATGTCATGACTGTCTTTTTTAATTTTAAGGTTTTCTTGTACCATATGCATTTTTTTGTTACTCAGATATATACCATTTCCTACATTTAGGGACAGAAATTAACCATGTAAATAAAAAAGGAATAATTGTCTGGACATAAGAATAATTTAAAGATTTTTAAAAATAAATGTTGTATATGGAAGGATAAATAAATTTCTAATCTCCATTGGTAGAGAGAATTTCCTCACCAAGTATTCCTTCCACCCATGAATTTTCAGGTCTATATCAAAAAAACAAAATTATTAAGTATATATCATTCCCTTTAAATGTATTTCCTAACAGCCATAATCTTTATTCAGAAGTTTAGAAATATGATGAGAACTTGGGGAGGGGTTACAGGAAATCATCTTCAATTAACATTCTCTAAAATCTATTCTCTCTAAGTAATTGAGATACTTCTGAAGGGCTATAACCTCTTTTTGGTGACTAAGATACTAAATAGAATGCACATTTCTAGTATCCTTTTCTCAGAAAGTCTCTACTCATCTGGGAGTCTCTCTTCAATAGCAGACTTTCTAGATCTTAAGGGTTTTCCATGGATAACCTTAAATTCTCAGTATGGGTATACACTATTGGCTTTCCTCAGAAATACAAGTAGTAGTACATGAAAAATATTCTCCAGCGCCTCCTCCCTGTTTCTAAATTTTCCATTTGGAGATGAGCCAGAAAGCTGTTCTTCTGGTGGCCTTGATCCTCCTAAGAAATCAGTGGGATGTGGATAACAAGTATTCCTCCAGGCCCTTCTGATTCTTATGAGGCACAAGAAGAGAACTGCTAGAGAGATTAACAAGGTGCCTAACCGAATGAAATGGCTCATTTGTGCTGAGTTAACAATATCTGCCTCCTCTCACCCTACTGAAGTGGTCTGCTTATCTTATGCTGACAAATGTCATTTAGAGCAATGGGCAAAAAAATGAGCTGAGGGTATCTTGTGTTCCTACTGCTACTTTAGTGTACAGAATATTATTTCCCTTGTGAAATAGTTTGCAAAATGACTGATGTTTAATTCTCATTACCTGCTTCTTAATTTGATCGTGCCATCACAAATTTTGAAGTCACAGATGTCCCCAGTTACTAGAGATTCAATTCAGTTCTACAAATATTTATTTAGTGACTACTCTGTAGTAGATACAAAATTAAGTCATTTTCAGTCACTGATGCCAGAGACACTCCAATAAATCTCTCTGCTAGGTAAAAGTATGGCCCTGCAGGTATGGGTCACAGTTAATGAAGTGTACTGATCCCTCCCCTCCCCCCCAACCCCCAACCTTCCCTATTTAGACTACATATGGGGTAATAATATCACCACAGTACTTTAGTCTGAAGTCTTATGTATCCTCTGAAAGAGATAACCTTGTTAGTGACTCTTCAACTCTTTTTGCGAAATAGTATCCCTCACTGAAATTTAAAAAAAAAAAATTATTCTTATTGAAGGCCTAACCAGTTTATAAAGAGAAAGGCCTAGTCAGCCCAAGATGGACTCCTCTCTGAAATGATTGGTATCAAACTAGGAAGTATTTGTATCAAACTAGGAAGACATCTATGATTAACTCAATTAATAGAGGTGCACCTGAAGTTAAATATTCTGTTTAATCAAACTTATTGCCTAAACCTGTTCCCACAGGTTATAGAATTTGTCTTTCTTTTTGAACCTCATGAATTCTACTTCAGAAAATAGCCTGGATAAAAAGATCTTCTCCTCTCCTTTCTTCTTCCTCTCTCTTTCTCTTTCTTTTCCTTGTTTTCCTCTCTTCTCTCTTTTTTGAGTACTAAGTGCTCCACTCACAAAATAGCCCCTATCCTTAAAGGACTAACATTCTATTTGAACATGCATGTACACAAGAAGATTAAAAATCCAACAGTCTCTCAATGAACTCTAAAAACCTTTCTTGCTCTAAAACCCTATTACATTCTATGGCTTTGCAATTTATTATTTCATTGGTAGGATTTTTCAATCATTATCATCAGACTGATTATGTTGCAAAAAAAAAGTTATATTGTATTAGAAAGAGACTTGACTTGGAGTTTCAGTCCAGTGTTGTTTGTCCTACAGTATCTGTTAAATCAGTAAAACCTGAAGAACAGGCTGGATCTGCATGGCATAGTAGAAAGAGACCTTTATATAGTCTCAGAAGACCTGGGTTCATATGCTGGCTCTTTTACTGACCAATTTTTTGCCTTTGGACAAAGTCACTTTTTTTTTTTTGCATTTGTTAGAAAAAAATAGAATGAATTTCTTTTCCTTTGGATTTTCAATTTCTTTAAGCAAATTACTTAGAATTAGAATTATTTAATTTATATTTGTCTCTTTACAGTCTTGTGCCTAAAATACATAATTTTTCTTCCACATTGGAAACAAATTTTCACAAAAAACAGTATTCAGAAAGGGCTGAAGCCTAGGGTATATCATGGTCCCTAAAGGATCCTAAATGGGTAATTAGTATTTTCTCTTCAAAATTCACTGTGTTTAGGTAGAGTAACATAATTGTGATCTCCAGGCCACTAGGGGGGCATATGAAGCAATGAACATATAAGAGGTCAAGGAAAACACACTGGAAAAGTCACCAGAAACATATTCCCCCCGACTTTACTATTTTGCCAAGACCAGCGCTGCCTCTTACTACTCTGTGGTCTTTCTGCTTAATGAATTCTCTACACCTATAATTGAAGCTAATGTTACCTATTACTTTCCAAAGAGAGTAGAAACTACCCAATTATTACACATATTACTTGGCTTGACTAGTTATGAAAATCCCTATGTGTGATATTTTATTTCATCTGACCATACTCATATTTCTCACTGTGTAAAACATATATGATACTTCAGAGTAGAAGTGACTCATTAAATTAATAACAGGCATACAAAATTCTCCACTTCAGAGAGCAATTGCCTTCTGCTGGGTTTTAAAAATCAAAACACCAAAATAGTGTTTTAAATACAATATGCATTAATGATACTAAATGAAATGTTTATTGTCATAGGACTATATGTGTAACTTAACTCTCCCCACTTGAAGTCACCAATGTGGTCTGAAGAAAACTGAGAGAATTATAATAAAATTATTTCTTTCATATACTCATACATATACATATTCACACATAACAAATATGCATATAAATGTAGATATACACATTTACATATTTAAATATATACCCAAATGTGAATATATATATATATGTGTATACATTTCACATAGATTTTGCTATTTAAGTCAATAAAATTTAAGGATTATATTTAATCATAAGCATTTATATTAAGATACACATTTATTAGAAAGACAGTTTGATTAAAAAAACAACTAAAAGACTATACTGAACTTGGAGTCATGAAGATCTGCCTTCAAATTCTAATTCTGATACTACCTAAAGGGAGCATGAATGTCATTTAGTCTCTCTGAGACTCAATTTCTTCATCTGTCAAGTGGGGGCAAAAATATCTGTAAAACCTACCTCCATATGTGGTTAGGGAGATCAAATGAGATGGCACATGTCAAACAATTTGCAAAATTAAGTGTACTGTTTACAGGCTGACTAATAAAAAGTTTTATCAAAGAAATAGGGAAAACTTTTAAATTTTAAAGGAGCATTTTTGTATATTTCTCCTACATAAATAGGCTATCATTTAGTGATTTGTAAATAGTTCAAGAATTCATGTGTTCATCAGTATAGGGATAGGTATCGTTTCTAGAATTGCAGATCCCAAAACCTCTAAGAGTTAGGAGATGGTCTTTGGGAGCTGCTCTGGGTAAAAATTTATCCTTTGTGGCCAAGCTGATAATTAGCTTCTCTGAGCTGCCCTAGGCTATTTATTAACTGAGTAATTTAGCCCATTATTGGCTCAAACTCACAGCCTTTCCTATTTGATAGCAGGTAGTGCCCCATGGCACTACTAAGGTCATTCAAATCAATTCAATAGTCATTTATCAAGTGCCTACTATATGCTAGGCACTCTGCTAAGCACTGGGGATACACAAAGAGGCAAAGAAAAAATAAGGCCTGGCTCTCAAGGAGCTTACAATCTAATGGAGGAGTTTAAGATCTATGTCATAAAGACAATTGGTTTCAGGTCATTAAGGAAGGATTTTTGTTATACTTTACAAAAAACTGCTGACATTTAAAAAATGAAGAAATCCATTTTCAGTCTATTGTTACTTTATTTACAGTTGAAGATACTTGTAAATATGTGGAAATTGTTGTGAAACTGAGTGGGTGGGCAAGAGAGTTTTGAGGCCAATTTTTAAAAAAGGAACTTCTAAGGACAATTTGAACGTCCCACATCCCTGCCCCACCCAACCTGAATCTATCCCCCTCTTGCTTTTTCTTCTCTCCCATTCCCACAAGTTCACCTAATTTCAGGCATACTTTGAGGGCTAAATAACAACAGCCTCAATGAAGTCCAAGAGGTCTAGCAAGAACAGAACAACGAATTTTTTTTTTAACTTTCCTTTTTCCTTAAGTATAAAATCTTTGATAGGCATAGTGACTTCCATTTGTTAATCAGGGATTAGAAAGGTCATATACAATCACTGGCATTTCCCATCCAAGGTTTGGATTTACTGAGCAAGCATTGCTGAGGTGAAATCTAAAACCTGGGCCCTGACCACCTGTCATTATTAAATATCTTGTGACACTGTTGGTGCAAGTAGAACCAGTTCCTTGGCCAGCTGCCAAGTTGGGTAATCATCTACTGAACATCTAAATTCCCTATGCACTTTCAATTGATTTTTTCTCCAACTTCCTGTTGCAAATTGGTATAAGGTTATCTTATGTTATACTTTTTATATACATTATGAACTGACTGGATTTCAGTTTAATGGAAGAAGGATTTGTATTTCTGGATGATAAGAAGAGATCCCAATTTAAAGCTGAGTTTATGAAGCATGATTATAATTAAAGGTTTCTATGATATCACTGATCTAAATATTCCCTCCAGAGATACAAGTCACAAGCCATCTTAGCCTGCCCACCCTGAATGGCTTTTTGAGAAAAGTAGCATGATACAACTACCATACCTTTTATAGTTCTTCTTCTTCTTCTTCTTCTTCTTCTTCTTCTTCTTCTTCTTCTTCTTCTTCTTCTTCTTCTTCTTCTTCTTTTTACTTTGAAAAGGATTTTTTTTTTCTTGTATGTTAAGTTCAACTACTTTCAGTATAGTGTAATTTGTGGAATAAATGAGGTAGCAGTGACCCATCTTTTCTTTGTCAGCCACGAAGTCATAGGACAGAAGTATCATGAAAGAACAAAAAAGATTATTATTCTGTCATAATCCCATTGTTGGGAAAGCCAAAATCTACTCCCTAGAGTACCATTTCCTTGAAAATTTTGTTATTGGACTTTTTTTGTATATTGTCAACACCTTAAAGAGCCATTCCTTATCCATTAATACTGTGCCCTCCAAAGTGATACTGACCTCCCACTTCCTCCTTATCCTATATTGTTTGGCTTGTTAATTCCTGAATTAATCTTTAATATTATCATTATCAAGTAAACCAGGACCACTGTGGCATTGGAAGATGTTGCCTTATTTGGGGACACCTGATCTCAAGAGAAAGTCAGGAAACACCTGACCATTCTAGTTTTTTAAATTTATATGTATGCCAGGATTATTTCTAACACCCCCTTAGCACAAAATTCCTTCATATGACCCTGAAGGGAGTAGCATAGGAGATTTGTCTGGGAGAGGAAACATGCATAGGTTCACTATTCTCTAACTAGTAAGTATTTTAAAATAAAAGGAGATAGTGATGGTGATGAGTCAATTGGCCTGCTATCCTTGTTTTTTGGTTTGGTTTTCATAAGAATCTGAACTTATCCTTCTCTCTACTAGATGGAGTATGCATAAACTGAAGTTTTTGTTGTTATTCAGTCATTTTCAGTCATGTGGAACTCTTTGTGACCTCTTTGGGCTTTTCTTGGAAAGATAAAAGGAGTGGTTTGCTATTTCCTTCTCCAGCTCATTTTACAGATAATGAAACTGAGACAAACAGGGTTAATTGACTTGCCCAGGATTACACAAACTTGCAATTGTCTGAGGCCAGATTTAAACTCAGGAATCTGAGTCTTCCTAACTTCAGGTCCAGCATTCCATCTACTGCACCATCCAGCTGCCCCTATAAACTGAATATCATACCCTAGGGTTCCTAAGGAAACAATGCACAAGATGTTGAATCCACTTCAGGGTTCTTCTCATTTCCACAATTGTGAAACCTTGTCTACTTGATTTTCATATACAAATGTGTAGAGTATTTAGTTCTTGGTCTACTGTGGTCATTTTCAAATTCCACAAGGAAGAGGAAAAAAATAACACAGGGGGCACAGTGGATAGAACACCAGCCCTGGAGTCAGAAGGACCTGAGTTCAAATCTGGCCTCAGACACATGATACTCACTATCTGTGTCACCCTGGGCAAGTCACTTAACCCCTATTGCCTCTCCAAAAAAAAAAAAAAATAGCACAAAATGTGTTTGCTTGAATTAGTGTCTGGGCCCTTTTCAGTCTTTCCCATTAGTAGCAATGGTAACTAAATGGGTGATTTTTGTTAATCAGTAGCAAATGGAAAACAACCCATGTGTATAATAATATAAATCTGGAAAAAATAATTGTTTGAGATGGAATTTTGGGACACAGTGATCTGGTTCTTGTTCTCAGATGGTCCCAAAGAACTTCCACTATCAAATATGTTTCTCCCGGCCTTCAAATGGGTAATTTATTGATGAACACACAGGTAGACAGAAACAAGAACAATCATAAGAAGTGAAGGTCAGTGATTAACACGGATTCACAAAAGTACTTTTGCCAAAAAAAACAGAGTAAATAAAATGCACGTGTGCTGACACACAACCTGACATCAAGAAAGGATTTTTAAAATTTATTTTGTACATCAAGGTGTCATGTGTCTATGTTATGTACCAGCAGACAAATTGAGAATAAAAATAAAATAAGGAAAGGTCATCTAACACATCAATATGGCATATAGGCGTATAACTGTATCTCATAGTTTGAATTGAGTCATGAGTTCTTTCTTGATGACATTTCTTAATGGTGTTGTTATGATGTAGAGAATAGGAAGCTATCCTTTACATCAAGAAAGACCTAGTTCTGCCTGACACAAACTGTCTTCCTGTCTATGGGCAAGTCAATTAATTTTTCAGTGTTACAACAAACTTTCCATTGGTGATGAGAGTTTATTTAGCAGGAGTTCCTTGTATCAATGAAATCAAACATCTGAATTTTGATAGAAGGATTTTGTCACTAACATCATACTAATAATATATATGTTTATAAACAGGTATATAGGAAGTTCATTGGTAAAATATTTTGTAATATTTTACTATTTGCATTTAATAGCTGTGAGTAAAATGTCCCTAATCAAGACAAGTAATCAGTTTGCTTTTCCTTATGCTTTGGATTTAAACTAATTTAAGAGAAAGAAAAGCGGTATCTCTTTTATAAGACAAACCCAATGAGCACAGGTTTTTTTGTTGTTTGTTTTTGTTTGTTTTGCATCTTTTTCAAGATTTTTTTTTGCCTTTTTTTTCCACTCAGGAAAATGAAATGATCCTTGCCCTCCAAAAGCTTACATTCTAGTGGGGGAAACAATTTGTACACAGGTAAATAAATACAAAATGTATACACAGTAAAGGGGTGGAAGGCAAAGAAACATTGACAATGGCATATTCAACAAATACGGCCCACTCTTTCATTATACAGAAAGATTGAAGGCACTTTTAATCAACAGTAATTTGTAAGCATGTATATTATATCTGAATATATATACACATATATGTATGTATGTGCATATATGTATACACATAATTTTTACTTTTATAATAATGGCACCATCTATATGTAGGGAATTCTACATATGTAGGAACTCCCATTAAAGAAACTTCCTGAACCAATGTAGATCTGTTAATGCTCTGTCACTTAGAGTCAATTGCCTGAAGTACTAAGGGTTTAAATGACTTGTCCAGAGTCACATAGCTAGTATGTTTCTACAGTAGGGGATAAAACAGTATCTTCCTGACTTCTAGGCCAAGTATCTATCCCCTGAACCATGCTGCCTCTTAATTCGAGTGTACATTTTAATAAATTTCCCTCTTCTAGTTTTTGCATATATATGCATATATAGTCAGTATCTAATTGAGAGAGATGTCGAGGCTTTGTGTATATCTTTAAATCTATGTATACCCTAACTGAAAGAGAAGAATTCAGGGACTTTCTCAAAGTTAATTGAATTAAGTGATTAGCTATAATAAACTTATTTTTAAAATTTTGTTTTCATCCATCAGCATGTCTGGATTGCAATGAAGTGTCATTCAGCTAATCTCCTGTCTATCACTAATTGCCTTTGTGACCTGAAACAAGTAACTTCTACTCTCTGAGCCTCAGTTTTGTCACCTGTAAAATGAAGGGTTTAAACATGATGACTGTTAAGGTCACCAGCTCCAAAGATTCATGATTCTAACTCTGGCATTTTTATTTATTTATTTACATTTGACAATTTATAACATGACATTGATTGTGTCCTGTTCAACTTTATCTTTCTGCTAGCACATGGCATCGTGCCTCCCACTCTTTACGTGCTCAATATTTGTCTGTTGGTTAATTAGTTGATGAAGGTACAGTGTGTTGGGAAAAAGCACAGAAAAGTACACAGGTAGCTCCAGGCCTAAGTGGGTTGACTGCACTGGAAGAAGGACCAGGACATCTATTCATGAAGCTATGAGCCCTGGGGACCAGGGATAAAGAGTAATGCCACAGGCACAAAGGAAGAAGAGACCATATAAAGAGGAGCAGAAGGTTCCTGATTATTGCCCACTGGACAGACTCTGGCTCCATGTAAATTGGAACTCCAGGATAAAGTCAATTTAAAATTAGAATTTCTTTCCTCTCACCTTAAATGGTTAAATTTCACTCAATTCCTCAAGCTGAACAGTGAACATAACAGTTTAGTGTGAAATGTGTAAGAATTTCCACCATCAAGTATCCTTTCAATCTGATTTCTGGAATCCATCAAGAAGGAAAAAATGTATTGTAAAGTGCTGAATTAACAAAGTAATGAAATACAGCAATCTAATTAAAATTAACATCACTTTCCCTCATCAACTGGTAAAAGGAAACAGTCTAACAGTCAGCTTAACAGCATGAGACACCATTGTAGACTAGATTGAACTGAGGGAGGGAGAAGGAATGGGATTTCTCTGAGCACAGAGAGGAGCATACTGAAATGGCAATAATAGAACTTTGCATTTAAATGTTCTTTTTCTTTGTAAGAGCTGAAAATTCTTTTTAAACTCGGTAACTCAGAATGACCTCCCTCCCCCGCCATTTGCCCCTCAAAGCTGAATAGGTATCACTATAAGAATCACTATTATTGGATTGAAATTTCCAACTCAGCCTGGACTAACTAATAGTATTATTTAAGTTCATTCCTTAGATTTTGGAGTTCTTGCTTAAAAGTTGGTCTTAATGGCCTGCTGAATATTTTAAGGGATTTTTCAAAGAATCATGAGGTTCTTGAGATTGAGCTGTGAACCTGTTTCAGAGGCAGACTAAATGTGTTACCTTGAGCCTGGGGCCTACCCTTGAAATATTGAAATTAACGTGCTTAAAAATTTAAATAACTTTCCCCAGAGGTATCCATGAAACCAGAATGTTCTTTTCACAGTGATGAGATATATAAGAAAAGTTGTCTATTGTGGTAGGACATTAATACAGAGAATAAACTTTGAAAATGTGTTTTAGTGTTTCTCTTACCTTCAGAGTATCTAAGCTTAATGAAAAATCCCAGGGCTCAGTGCAATATGGAGCCAAATTCAACCTTCTTCCATTGCTTTGCCTGCCTTATTCATATTAGAGAAATTCTTTATTGTCCCTTTAATATAGAATTTACATAGAGATGAGTTCTTTAATGGAGGACTTTTAATACCTTCTATAGCCTGTCCAAATTCAGTAGTATACTGGAGAATGCACTGGACTGACAGTCAGTTGAACTAAATTGTGGTCTCACTTTCACTAGTTACTCTCTGTAAGATTGTGAGTATATGTTACCCCTCTATGGCTCAGTTTTGTAAAAATGAGTTAAAATACATAATTATAGTATCTCAGATTTGGAAGCTACCTTAAAGGTTATCTAGACCAACATACCTGAGCAAATATATGCTTGATAGCACGAGTTCTTAACCTGGGGTCAATGAAATTTTTAGAACATTTTCATAATTATATTTAAGTTAATTGGTATCATTTATAATTGACTTCCATAGGCTCCACCAGATTGCCACAGAGGTCTGTGACACCAAAAAATATTAAGCAATTCTGCTCTATAACCCCACTGAGAAGCAGTCATCCAACCTTTCCTTAGGACCTCCAAAAACGGAGACCCTGTCTCACATGTCTATGCAGCCTTTTCCACTTTTGGACACCAAGCCTAAATTTGCCTCTTTGGAAATTCCACCTATTGTTCCTATTCCTGTCTTATGAGATGAAACAAAACAAGGCAAATCCTCTTCCCATTTGATAGAGTTTGAAATACTTGAAGGGAATAATCATGTTGCCCCAAATCTTCATTTCTCAAGATTAAATCTTCCCATTTCCTCCAAATTATCCTCATATGCCCTGTTACCTCTATAACCCACTTCATAAAACTGTTATGGAGAATCAATCTTTGGTATAGTGGAAAGAGCATCATCTCTGGAGTCAAAGGACCTGGATTAAAATCATTTTCTAGACACTAGTTGTGGGGCCCTAGGCAAGTCATTTAACAACCGATCTGTAAAATGAAAAGGTTGGCCTTGATGGCTTCTGCTGTCATTTCAAGGTTGAAAATCTTTTATCTTGAAGTGCTAAGTTCTCAAAATGAAATAGGGTAATGTATATGAAAGTGATTTTAAGAAAATAACATACAATCAAAATGAAAAATATAAAAGTATATCACTGATGATTTCTCCAGAGGGTTCTTCAGAGCTCACCCAGGTGATTAAGATATTAAGTAGGTTTCAAGAAATCTAATCATTATTCTATATTAGGAAGAGTAAATTTAGTAGTCTCTTTGTCCTTCCCTTTTCATTACTGAGCAGTGATAAATGTTCAAGCCTTGACTCTGTCACATTAGTCACATGACAGTGAGCAAGTTATTTACCCTGTGAGAACGTGTTCCCCTGTATGTGAAATGGTGATAATCTGTGAGAAGGTTATTTTAAGGGAAATCGATTATAAAAGTTTGGACATTATATGTAGTGGAAAGAGAACTGGTCTTGTGGTTCCTTCAATGACTAGCAATATCTCCATTGGCAGGTCGCTTCAACTTTCTGAATCTGTTTCCTCATTTGTAAAATTAGGTTAATAATATTTATATCCCCTATATCACAGGATTATGGTGAGTAAATCACTTTATAAACCTTAAATCATTATACATGCATAACAGATACACCTATGTATATGTAGCATATATAATTTATGTACATACATACATTGCATTTATAAAATGAGGTTAATAATATTTGTATCTCCTATATCACAGGATTGTGATGAGTAAATCTCTTTATAAAACTTAAATCACTATATTGTGTAACATATACACATAGGTATATATAGCATGTATAATTTATGTACATATGTATATACATTGCATTTGTTCATATAAATATAAAATATTGTACATATATATGCAAAAATTATGGATTTGTCCTACCTTTCATTAAAATAATTGATGTCTAGAAGACTCTTCCTAAGTCACCTTTCTAAAAATTTCTATAAAATGAAGAAGCTGTTTTACTATGCAATATTTTAAGTAATATAATAAATAAGCATTTCTATTGATACCATAATTAAATGTTTTTGATATGATAACTAGAAACAAATATTCTCAGTTTAAGGTTACTAATGCTGCTAATAGATAATATGGCATAGTAGAGAAGAAATGTGAGTCAGATAATGTACATTCCAGTCTTACGTGTTCTCTGTAACCTTGGGTAAATGAAGGGGTGGGAATGAGTGATCTCCAAAGTCTCTTTCCAGCTCTGAAATTCTGAGTCCATGAATTGCTTTCTCACAATACTTCATATTTTGTTGACATGTCAGCAGAGCACTTCACACTTCATTGGAAATCCATTAAAACAATTACCATGTCATTAGTGAGTACTTTTAATTATGTGCTTAGTAACCTAAAGAATTCTTGGTGATAGGCAAGGTTAGCATGTACTTCATTTGGATGCACTGAGTAGCTATCTGTCTTACCCATGAAGAAACTGGAGCTGTCATATACAAATCTTTCACTGTTGATTAGGGATGTGATCTGAAAGGCTGAGAAAAGAAAGAAAAATAGATGATAACTTATCCCAAAGAGTCTGAGTCAGGCCCCCCCAAAATATTATATGATGGCAAAATATAGTTGGGTGGGCCTGATCCAGAGTGAGAAGTAGATGGTGGCAAGAGCTGTGTGAAGGAGAGAAGAGAGTTTATAGGAAGTAGAAGTAGGAAGGAAGTAGGAAAATAACATTTCTGTTACACTCTCTGATTACATAGCTTTGCTTGCTATACTTGTAAGTCTTCATTATTCCTGACCACACTTTTAAGTTTTTCCAGAGGATAGAGGGTGGAGTGTTATAGAGGAGACAATGGAGAGGAAGGTTTGTGCCTTCTGCTTTGGCCTATGCTGTGGATGCATCAAGAAGTTCATTTTGTCCTTTGCCATTCTTATTTTCTAATGTTTAACAAATCCAAATTAAGTACCTGGGAAACCAAAGAGACGTGGAATTTCTGAGATGCAGGGAAATCACATGTCAGAAGTCCTGTCTGTTTCACACATGAAAAAAAAAAAAACTAAAGCTGTCATAAATCAATTTTCCAACATGGTCAATCAGGGATGTGATCCAAAAGATCATGGATTAAAAGAAAGAGAGGTAAGCACTTTACATAAAAATCCAGGAGTAGGGGCATCAGAAAAATACCTATGACCATATGTAGTTATACATATTTTGAAATCACATTTCATTTCTGCTCTGGCACAGAGACATAAAACCATGGAGCATCAGAGTGAGAAGGAATCTTGACAATTATTGTATCTAACTCCCTCATTTTGCAGATTAAGAAACTGAAGCTAGGAGAGATTAAGTGAATTCTCCAATGTCATACAGATTATATGTAAGCTTGTAAGGGCAGCTGTTTTGGGTTGAAGGTCAGGTATATGTTAATGCATATCACATATGAATCCATCAGAAATATTTTCCAGAAAGATCATTTTGAGGCAGCATTCATTTCCCACCTAGCAATATTTCGGTATAATAATGGAAATGGTTTGGTCATGTGATGGGAGGAAGGGATAATGAATAGAAAGCTTATGAGCTCCACTAGTGTTCTAGAAACATCTAGAGAAAGCAAAGGAAGAACCCAGCACGTGGGGTAGGCCACTTATAAACTTATGGGAAGATGTGGAATAGACAAGAGTCTCAAAGAATGAGAGGGAATAGACAGGTCACGATCCTCATGACACACACAAAAAAATCTACCTTCATGAGATCAGAAATTGGATTTGGTATTAATAATAATTTAGATTTATTTAGCTCTTTTAAGGTTTGTGAACACTTTTCCTCACATAGGAAAATGAGATGTAAAGAAGTTTAGTGCCATTTAAAGTCAAATAGTTAGGGTTAAACATAGGATTTGAACCTAGACCATTACATCTCCAAGTATCATCTCTCTTCATGATATAGTATTCTGTCAAAGATCCGATATTTCTTCAGCATGGGGACCTTCGCCACTGACACAGATCAAAACACATTCATAGCTCCTTATGGATGAAAGAATGAAAGTGTGAAAAGCATTTTGTAAATGTTTACTGTATACCAGGCACTGAAGTAAGTCCTCATTCCTTGGTATGGTCAACCCTCTGGTGAAGACCCTCTCTATGTCACTAATCTGGGAATTATAATATAATGTCCATGACCAATTTCATACACAAAACTTTTGCTGTTTAGTAGTTCTTACTAGAGATTTAATTGTGTCAATATAATCTTTAAGAACTCAATTTTATCTGAATGCTATGATGAGAGATAAGCTTAGGGTTTGATGGAGATTTTTTTTTGAGGCAATTGGGGTTAAATGACTTGCCCAGGGTCACACAGCTAGTGTCAAGTGTCTGAGGCTAGATTTGAACTCAGGTCCTCCTGACTCCAGGGCCAGTGTTCTACCCATTGCGCCACCTCGCTGCCCCTTTGATAGAGATTCTTCACTGAGAAGAAGGACAATCCATAATCTGCCATGGAAATCCAGCTAGCATTGAACAGAATATTCTCCTGTCTCGTTTGGTAGTTTACCTCTTGATCATTTACTTCTCATTCTTCTTCAATATCTCCTTAGCACCTGGATCTTTCCCCAGGAGCTTTGCATATGCCCAGGTTTTCCATCTTTGAAAAGAAAGTATCTTTACTTTATCGCTTCAACTAATCATCCTATTGCTCTTCTCTCATTTACAGTAAATACTTACAAAGGATTTTATGCACTTATCACTTCCTTTTCCTCACTATCCACTAAATACTCATTTCTTTGCAATCAGATTTTTGACACTACCATTTGATTTAAAGCACTTTCCCTAAGACTAGAATGATCTCTTAACTATTAAATCTAATAGGTTATTCTCTGGCCTCATTCTACTTGATCCCTGTTCAGCTTTTTACATTAGCAACCACATTCTTCTCTTCTTTCTCTTCTAACTTATATGATCACTTTTTCCCTTAGTCTTCTTTGTGGTATCATCCTCCTTCATTTCCACCCTGTAAAAAGGTTTCCCTAAAGTTATGTCTTGGGCTGTCTTGTCTCTTTATGAATTCTCTTTTGGCAATCCCAAAAATTATTCAGTCCATCAATATGCATTTATTAAGTACTTACTATGGACTAGGCATTGTGTTAAGCACTGGGAATACAGAGGGGGGGTTAGGGGAAGAGCAAGAAGAAGAAAGAAGAAGAAGAAGAAAGAAGAAGAAGAAAGAAGAAGAAGAGGAAGAGGAAGAAAAAGAAAGAGAAAGAAAGAAAGAAAGAAAAAGAAAGAAAGAAAGAAAGAAAGAAAGAAAGAAAGAAAGAAAGAAA
>NW_020954596.1:40736435-40765334 GCF_900497805.2 Vombatus ursinus | reverse complement strand
AAAGAAAGAAAGAAAGAAAGAAAGAAAGAAAGAAAGAAAGAAAGAAAAGAAAAGAGAAGAAAAAGACAATTCTTGCCTCTAAGGAACTCACATTGTAATGGAGAGAAAACAACAAAAAACTTGTACAAACAAGTTATATGTAAGAGAAATAGGAAATAATTAACAAAGGGAAAGGACTAGAATTAAGAGAAGTTGAAAAAGGCTTCTTGTAGAAGTTGGGATTTTAGTTCAGATTTGAAGAAAACCAGGAGGATAAGGAGGGAGAGCATTCCAGACATTGGGAACAGCCAGAGAAAATTCTTGTTCATCGAACTGTCACCAGTTAGAGGAGTAAATGGCACAGAGGAGGAAGACTAGAAAGGTGTGTGCTTGTGGATGGTGAATGGTGGATGGTGGTGGAGAGAGGTTAGCTTCCTTGTTGTACAGCCATTTTCAGTCATGTCCAACTCTTTGTGACCCCATTTGGGGTTTTCTTGGCAAAAGTACTGAAGTTGTTTGCCATTTCCTTCTCCAGCTTATTTTACAGATGAGGAAACTGAGGCAAATAGGGTTAAATGACTTGTCCAGGGTCACACCGCTAGTAAGTGTCTGAGGCCATATTTGAACTCAAGTCTTCCTGACTTCAAGCCCACAGCTTTATCCACAGTGCCACCTTACTGCCCAGGTTAGGTTATGAAAAGCTTTGAAATGTCAAACAGATGATTGTGCATTTTATCCTGATGGCAATAGAGAGCCACTGGAGTTTATTGACAAGGAGAATGAGATGGCCAGAAAATAACTGGTGGCTGAATGGAGGCTGTTGTGGAGTGGGGAGAGACTTGTAGCAGGCAGATCAACCAGTAGGCTATTGTCATAGTCTTTGAAGTAATGAGGATCTGCACCATGATCATGTTAGTATCAGAGAAGAGAGGGGTTATATTTAATGTAATAGAATATAATTCAATGTAATAGAAAAAATGTCGCAAAGGTGAAACTAACAACAGATTGGCTATTGGGAGGGTGAAAGATAGTGAGGAGCAGAAGATGATAACTAGGTTGTGAGCCTGAGGACCAGGAGGATTCCATGGTCCTTTATAATACAAGGAAAATTTGAAAGGGGGCACAGTTTAGGGGGAAAAAATGATTTAAGATGTTTAGAGGACATCAGTGCAAGATGTCTGAAAGGCATTAGGATAAATAGAATTAAGAATCATCAACAAGGAGATAATAATTAAAGCCATGGGAGCTGATGAGATCAAGTAAAGTAGCATAGAGCAAAGACAGAAGAGACCAAGAAAGAACCCTGTGGGATACCTACAGTTAGTGAGGTGGATGAGGACCCAACAGAAGAGGTTGAAAAAGAGTGATCTGATAGGAGAACTAGGAGAGATATCTGGGGGGAAAAAAAAAAAAACTAGAAAGAAGGGAGTGTCAAGGACAAAAGGGTGATCAATGGGGTCAGATATTGCAGAGAGGTCAAGATGCACCTGTGTGTTAACTATCAAGTCTGTGGATAACACTCAATTCTGTATTCTGGGTATTTATATCTTTTCTGAATCACAGTGTATTACCAACTCCCTCTTGGAAAGCTGTGCTTGTAGGTTCCATAAGTCTACTACATTTTGGTCCTCTGAGCATGAAGGATAACAACCAACTTTCAAAATGACCAAAACAGAACTCATCATATTTTTAAAAATGACAACAACAATGAAAATAGAAACAAACAAAATTTATTCTTATTTAATCTTCTCTTATCTATTTCTTTTAAAAAACAAGTATATTGATGTCTTTCATTTTATATCACAGTATGTGTGTATACATTCATATATATATATATATATATATATATATATATACACATATATATTTTCTCCATTATACTCCAAAAATAAAGATAAGTTCTTCCTCATTACAAAGAAAAACAATTTTGACAAATCATTGTCTGGCAATACATGCAATATTCTGTCCTCTACCTCTTTGCCCAGAGGAAAGCAGTATTTTATCATCTCTTTGCTAGGGCCATAAATGTAAATAATTTCTCACTATTTGGTTTATTTTAGTGTTCTGTTCTCTTGCATTGCTGTCATCATCAGGTAAGTTTTCTTTTGGTTCTAGTTCCCATAAACCATCTAAATTCCTTTTTATGGCACCACCATCCTTTCAGTCATTCAGATTCATAATTTGGTATCATCCGTATATTGTTTCTTCCTTTATGAAGCAGTTTCCAAGCTTTCATAATTTTTCTATTTATGCCCTTCTTTCTACCCATATCACCTTCACCTGAGTTCAGAGCCTCATAGTTTCCTGCCTAGAATTGAAATGACCATAACCTCCTTGTAAGTCTCTCTAACTCCTGGCTCTTCTATCACCAGTTCATTTTCTTTCTTTCTTTCTTTTTTTTTTTTTTTTGGCTAGGCAACAGGGTTAAGTGACTTGCCCAGGGTCACACAGCTATTAGGTGTTATGTGTCTGAGGCCGGATTTGAACTCAGATCCTCCTGAATCTAGGGCTGATGCTCTATCCACTGCATCACCTAGCTGCCCCACCAATTCATTTTCTACAGAGCTGTCAAATAAATATTGAACAACTCAATCCCTCCCCAACATTCTGTGGTGGCTCTCTGTTGCCTGTAGTATAAAAGTACAAACTTTTCAGTATGCCATTTCTACATCCCACCTACTTTTCCAGTCTTATTTCTTACTACTCTCATTTATACACTCTCCATTACAGTCAAACTGAACTACTAGTTGTTATCTGTATGTAATATTCCATTTCCCACCTCCAAACTTTTGCATAGGGTTCACTTATGTCTAGAAAGTAATCCTTTTACACATTTTTCTTGTAGAATCCACAGTTTCCTTCAAAGCACAACTTAAGGTCCTTCTCTCACAAGCCATTTTTTAAAGTTTCTCTTTCTTTCTCTTATGCTATTATTTTGCTTTTTTTATTTGTGGTATTCCATTAGTCCTTGGATATATGCTATATTTCAGCATATCCTCATTAGAAAATAAAGCACTCTGGGAATAGAAACTTTTGTTTTTGTCTTTTTATTGGCAGCATTTGCACAATGCTTTGCATATAGCAGGTACTTAATAAATGTTTCCTGTTTTGAATTTAACAAGCACTGAGCATAAGTAAATAGTACTAATATTATAGATATTTTCTTATTAATGGCAATAGATAGGTGGCAAAAGTAGAAGCAAATTATTCAAAAATCTTTTTTGTGTGACTTCCGTTTTCTTCTTGGAACCATCACTTTGAATGTAGGTGCACAGAACATTCTGGAAATTGAAAACATTAGTCACAAATTAATATTGGTATACTATTGAGATTTGACTTGGGAAGAATTGGAATGTTGTTAAACTCTTCCCCCCCCAAAAAAAAACCCTGGCCTGAGAAAGTGGGCTTCTATCTTTAGAATCCAGGCAAGCAGAACAAAACTGTAACTATTTCACCAACTTGATCTTTCTGCATAGGGATATGGGGTGGATGAAGGCACCTGCCATCAATTCACAATTAATCATCTAATATTGCTCCCTATACTTGAGTTTGCAAGAAGCTGGAAACATAGGACATTAAGAATTTTTTTTTTCCCAAAGGCTCTACATGGTGGCTAAAATAGCCCGTGCAGCCACCTTTTTCTTTTTCAGATTTATTTTTCCCTCAAATGTTGCCAGGCTACAGTGAAGGCAAGAGGGACAGTCTTGGAGTCAGGAAATCTTGCATTCTACGCCTGTGCCTAACACATTCTGTGTGACCATGGGGAAATCAGTTATCTCTCAGTGCCCCCACGTAATGAAGACTAAACTGGCAAACTGGCATCAGTGGATGAAATTCCCACACCAGAGAGATCCTTACACAAAGGCAATTCCAAGTATGTCCCTGCAAAACCGAAAACTGAGGTGCAGGCTATGTACTAAGGTAAGATAAGAGGTTAAAATTTTAATAGAAGGGCAATTAAGTTCTACAACTTATTATGTGCAAAAGAGACAAGTTAACTGGAAGGAAAGTAGACCTTCCTACTCTCAGATGATAATTTTCAAAGGAGATAATAGGCTTGGGAAGGAAACTTGATCGTATTTTTAAGAGAGTGGCAAGTATAATTTGTTAATGCCCCTCCCCTGAGAAGGAAAGAAAAGGTTTAGAACAGCTCTTTTCATATTTGCCTTGCTATTGTTTCTCCTGTTGTTCACATAACTGTCATATGTGAATAATATGACTATCCTTAGCCTTTGAACTTTCAACACATACTCCTTTTGCATGTTTTAATATGGTGTCACATTCAGTAAACAATCATTGGGTTGCTATTATATGTGGGACACGTGTGTGTGTGTGTGTGTGTGTGTATTTACTGGAAAAAGTTTATTAAGTACATAATTAAATAGCATCTATAGACTCCATGTTTTCCCTTATTTTATCTTTCATAGAAAGGATAAGGATGGAGGCAAAGAAGACATTTGCTATGGTTTTACCAAAAAAAAAAAACCCTAAACAAAATATAGTAAATTAACATCTCCTACCTTTCCATCATTGAACTGAGCTGAATAGGGGATAAAAAGTATGAAGGATACCCTTTCCTAAAGGACATTACTGTCTAAATAAGGATATAAGATAGATAAACATGATTTATATATTTGACAATTTTTATTTCATTTATAATTTGAAAAGGTCTCTTTCGATGTCCTTGTGGATAACATGGAGCAATGCAGGCACAGTTGGGTGGATTCAGAAATGGTTGACTGATGAGACCTAAATAGTAGTCATTAAATATTTGGAGTCAAAATGTCCCCATTGGCCTTACATTGCTCATCACTTTTATCAGTGACTTGAAATGAAGTCATAAAAGGCACACTCCCTCAATCTGTAAATAACACTAATTGGGGAGGGCTGGCTAATATGCCAAATTACAGAGTTAATATTGGAAAAAAAATTCACCAGTTTAGAATTATGAACCTCACTAAAAAAGTTGAAGTTTAATTAGGTTAAATGTAAAGTTCTATACTTCAGTAAAAAAAAAAAGAAACAAACCAACACAAGTATATGGTAGGTAACATGCGATGATTCTTGTGAAAAAGATCTGGGGATTTCAATAGCCTTCAATCTCCATATGAATCATCAGTTGACAGATAAGCTGAAAAAGCTAATGCTCTTTTAGATTTCATTAAAGAAGATTAATGTCCGATATGGGGATGTGAGACTTTCAGTTTTTAATATTTTGACAAGACTACAAACAAACCCCAGAATCTATGGAAGACTGCAAACAGAAAGGTTACAGGAACAGAGGCCATTCATTTGAGCATAAGTTGAAGGGGATGTGGAGCATTAAGCTAGAAAAAGAAAAGACTTGGGAGGACATGATAGCGATTTTGAAATGTTTCAAGATTCATATGGGAAAAGGATCAGACTTGTTCTCCTTACTTCCAAAAGAGATAGAATTAGGATTAATGGGTTCCAGAGAATTGGATTTAGGCTTGATATAAATAAAACATCCCAAGAATTATAGGTGTTACAAAAGTCCTGCATCGGAAGTCTTCAAGCAGAGACTTGAACAGAGAGTTAACAAATGGATGGCCATTTGTTACTGTTATTAGAGAGGGGATTTTTAGTCCGGATTTTTAGTTAGCCTCCACTGCCTATAAGATCCCTTGCAAGTTTTAGATTCAGTGAAGCTGTGTAGTCAAAGTAGTAAATGCTCTGTGAATTTTACTGAGAACGAATGCTCTTGATTTTCATAGGAAAGGGACACCCCTGCCTGGTGAGGTAAAGGAAATGATTCACAAAGAAGGGAGGGTTTAGGCAGGATTTTGAATAATAAGTAGAATCTACAAAAGTTAAAAAAAATAGAGGGAGGAGGATATTTCAGATTAGGATGACATGGTTACAAGAAAAAAGAAGAAAAATATGAGACTTATCTAAGAGATTGCAAGCAGAATTACTTGCATGAAGTGCAGAATTCTTTCAGGGGAATTATAGAAGATGAAACTGGACAGGGCAGGGGAAGGTAAATATTGGAGAGGCTTTTATGCTAAGTTAAAAAGTTCATACTTTATTCTGTAAGCTATTAGTGAGTACTGATGGTTTTTGAGTGGGGAAGAGGCAGAAAACTTGTATTTCATAAAAATTAATCTGGTGGCATTATGCAGGATAGATTGTAATTGGGAAAGACTAGTGGCAAGGAGTTCAGTAAGGAAGCAATTACAGTAGCCTGATGTGAAGGTATAAAATTGCTAGGATGATTTAGATACAGTGAAAAGTTCAAAAGAAATTCAAATCTTAAGATCCTAATTATTGGAAATATAATGGTATCCTAAAATAGTAGGGAAGTCAAGAAGGGAAGCTGGATTAAAAAGATTCTAAGTTAGGTTTTAGAAATGTTTAGTCTGAGGTGATTGTAGAATATCATTTGGAAGTGGTCAATTGACAGTTGGAAATCAGTGACTGGGGCTCAGAAAAGAACAAAGGCTCAGAATTAAAGAGATTGGCATAGATCAAGGAACTTGTGGAACCATTGATGTTAAGGCGATTGCAAGGAGAGAGAGAGAGAATCAAGAGGATATTTATCCAAGTACTTTGTTCTTGAGTATATTGATTTTTTCAGTATATTGCCTCTTATTCCTTACTTCTGTTCATCATTTTCCTTAATATTCTAGATCAGTGGTGTCAAACTGTGAAAATAAATGGCTCTGTATAGGCCAATATTGAATTAAAAAACCACAAATTAATACAATATATATTGTACTTTATTTCTCAAACATTTCCAAATTACGTCTTAATCTGGTTATGGCTATATTTAGCAGATGTACAAGCATGAGTTTACACCACTGTTTTAGATTTTTTTTCAAATCAATTTAATTATTATTTTATCAAATTCTATGAAATATCTCATTGGCAATTTGATTGATATAGCATTAAAAGTGTAGATTAAGTTTGGTAATATTATAATTTTTATTATATTGAAATGATCTAGCCATGAGCACTAAATATTATTCTGGCTATTGAAGTTATTCTTTATTTCTTTAAAAAGCAGTTTGTAAAAGAATTTATACTTTTTTTGCGTGCTTTGGTAGGTCAATTCCCAAATGTTTAATGTATTTTGTGATTATTTGGAATTGCATTTCCTATTTCATTTTTTTGTTTCTTAGGTTTTGTTATTATATAGAAATGATATTAATTTTTGAGAGTTTATTTTATAGCCTGCAACTTTGCTAAAGCTATTAATTTTCTCATTGAGTATCTTTGCCAATTCTCTAAAACATTCAAATATGCAGTTGTATTATCCACAAAAAGGAATAATTTTTATTTTCACTTTACCTATATTTATACTTTCAATATATTTCTCTTATCTTACTGTTATTGCTGTTATTTCCAAAACAACATAAAATAATACTGAAGAGAGTAGGCATACTTGCTTCACTTTCACATGGGGAAAAGATTCTAGTTTATCCCCATTGCATATGATGCTTGCTTTTGGTTTTAAATATATGTATTTGTGTGAGTGTGTGTATGTATGTATGATGTTTTAAAAAGTCCCTCTATGCCATGTAGAGTTTTTAGCATAAAAGTGTTATATGTTATCAAAGGATTTTTCTACATCTATTGATATGATGTGGTTTGGGAAGTTTTAGTGCACATACATAATACATAAAAGTATACATATATATATTACACACACATATATAATATATACATATATAGTATATACATATACACATTATATAACATGAGATATATTATATAATATATAATACAATTATAATATAATACATATAATATATACATATAATATATTATATATACATATAATGTAATATATATGTATGTATATGTATGTGTGTGTGTGTGTGATGTTGATTGTTTTCCTAATATTGAACCATCCTTGAATCTCTAGTATAAATCTCAATTGGCAATAATGAATGTGTTTTTGCAAAATCATTGTATTCTGACAAGATTTTGTTTAAAATTTATGAGTGAATATTCACCATTGATGTTGGCCTATAGTTTTCCTTCTTCATTTTATCTTTCCCTGATTTAGGTATTAGGACTATATTTTTCGTTAAAGCATTTTTGTGGGGTGCCTTCCGTGAATAAGAATGTGATTTCCCCCCTAATTAATGTCATAGTTTTTTTTTGTGTTTATGTGATCAGAAAAAGTATACAATTCACAAAGTCCCTTTCACTAAAATTATGAGCCAATGTCATCAAAACATAATTTATTTCGGTGATATGCTCACTAAGTAGAATGAAATAAATATACTGAAAGTACTATTTAGATGAAGACCTATCGAACTTCTCTGGCAAATTAAGTATTTGGTTTAGATTTCTGGATATACAACCGTATTAAATACTCCAGACCATATTAAACCATGTTAAATAATACTCATCACTGACACACCATTAATTAAGATGCTACTTTTAAATACACGTGTGGTATTGCCTTGGAGGCCAGCCCCCTCTCTTTTGTCTCTCCAAGCTGGCTTGTTCACTCAACCTGTGCCTAGACTAGCAGGACTTCACAAAGGGACAGCCATGCTATCACAACTCAGTCTCCCAAAGTTTGGCGAGTAACCTTGGTGGTGAAAATATGCTCCAACTACCCCATTACAATTGTGTGCTTGAATACCTATTGGTGTGTACCTCATTTACAAGTCCACCAAGATGAACTCTATAATTCCTAGTCATGAACACTTATTTAATAACATTAACATATTATTTAACATAATATTTATTGAGAAGCTAAAAAAAACAATAATACCATAATATTTTACCCACAAATTGGGAGACACTCTCTCACTGGTGTACAGTGTCTATGGTGGAGGTTGTTGGCACAAACTTGAAGAACTCTTGGAAACTTCTGCATGAGTAGAGAACATCTGTGCTCAGGTGCTCAGGGCAACTCATATCTCTTTGGACTGTGGGTTTTTTATGGCCTTTCTTTACCACAGGGACAATCTGTTACACAATTCATTGTTGACTGAGGGATTCTTCATTTGGGCCTCTTTAGTCCATCATTGGCTGGGGTGGTCCAGTGGATAGAGCACTGGACTTGGAATCTAGAAGACCTAAGTTCAAATCCAGATTCAAATGATTGCTCTCTGTAATCCTGGGCAAGTTACTTAATTTCTATTTGCAACAGTTGCCTCAAATGTCAAATATAAAGTACATGGAAGTACCTACCTTCCATGATGGTTGTGAGGATTAAATGAGATAATATTTATTAACAAAAAAAAAAAACAAAAAACACAACACAAAGCCTGCTGATTCTTTTCTGTCTTTCTCTTCCTGTACCTTTGGATCTCTACTTCTTTGCTAGTTGCTCTTTTGGGCTACCAAAGTAGCAGTAGGTCCTTTCCTCAAGACTGAAATCTTAACCCTATAATTAACAAAATGCTGGATTTCCTGGTGCAAGCAGGCACTTAATAAATCCTTGCTAATTTTAGACTGACTACTTGGACTTAGACTTGGGGTTCATATCTCAGCTCTGATTCTAGTTATATGAGCAAGTTACAACTTCCCTGAATTTTAGTTTTCTCTTTCGCAAAAGGATGATAATATACTCAAATGCCTCACAAGTTTATTAAGACAACTTTATTAATATGACAATACCTTTATATAACAACGCATTTGCAGCTTTTCTTCCTAACTTAATGATTTTCTTAAAATCCTACCCGTATATTTTGTGTTGCTATATTATACATTGGCCTACATGTCATTGTTGCTTCCACATATTAAACAGTTATGATGCATCATATAACATTGCACTGTACCAGACCTTTATGTCATTTCTTTTGCTTACCTTGCTTATAGTTAGTTATACAATAGTCATTTATCTTCAGCTCACCATATAACACAATTATCCTGCTGTTTCTCAAGCATAGACTTGCCCAATCTAGCAGAGAAAAAGCTGAGACAAGAATTAAAAATACCTCCAGAGTCCTATGGTAAATTGAGAAGGACTGCCTGTGTTGATCTTCCTAGGGTTGATCCTGCTGCGAGGAGAACAGTGTCATTAGACTATTCTCTAAAATCTGGGACTGTTCCAGTGACAAACTGCAACCAATACCAAAGAGATGTCATCAGGGACTGGCCCTTAAAATTGAGGACATCTGGTAGCCTCAGTATTCTCAAACCCAGTTTGGCCTTGCAAGACACTTTGTGTACTATGGAAGTTGTCCAGGTCAGTCTCAGCTGGAGAGGCTCATCGCAGGATGAGGCAGCTTAGCATAAAATGGGAGCAGATGTATCTGGTATAATCTGTTATTTAATGAAGTTTATTATCACAAAGAAAACATGACCAGCTCTGATTTGCAAACCTTGAAGGAATTTCCATGCTATAGAAGACTTTGAAAAAGTGAAGGGATAAAAACAGAAAAAAAAAAAAAAAAACAGAAAAAATTCATGCAAGAATAGAGCAAGCAAGAGAACAACTGTTAGATGCACTGGGGGAAATTTTCTTAAACTCTGTGATTGGGTTTAGAAAAAATTTTAGAAGTGTTGTTTCTTTGGCTGTTCACATACTAGAGTTTGCATCTAAGTTAAATATCCCTTTAGTTTTATTTGTCAGTTCTTTCCCTCCCCTCACACCATTTAGTGATTTCATATTAAATAATTTTTGTACTTCAATGTTTTTAATAAAATAAATATAATTGTAGACAGATGATATAATCTCTATATGTTTTTTAAGTTGTCCTTCATACTCATGCATAAGGGCATGGTGGGTATTTTAAAGTTTTCAAGTTATTATAAAGTTGGTATTTTAAAGTTTTGGGGAAACATATTAGATATTATTCCATACCTAAATTCAATTTTAAAAAACTTTCCAATTTTCTAAAAGTAATATTTGTTTTAAATTTATAATAATATAAAATTATTGGGATCCAGCTTCCATTTTAAAATTTACTCTGGCCTTTCCAAAAGGTTCTGTTACATATTTTAATCAAGATGTTCTACTTCTGATTCATATAATATTCTATGGAAACCACATATAAAAAGCAAAGCATTTTCAGAGAAAGAATTTCTCATCTAGGTTGTGGCAGCCAACCTTACTTTAACTTATGAGATTCTGAGTTGCCACCACGAGATTTCAAAGCAATACCTATTATATTTAGAAACACACAAAAAAGAAATATGAAAGCTTGTCATTCTCTAGGGCATATCTATCTATCTATCTTTCTGTCTGTCTGTCTTTCTGTCTGTCTATCTAGCTACCTAATTTTATCTAACTAATCTATCTATTTCTACCTCTATGTCTATAGATATTAGATCTCTCTGTCTCTCTCTTTGCGTCTCTCACCTCTTTCTCTCTACAGCTCTGTCTCTGTCTCTGTCTCTCTCTTTCCACACATACATACACACACACAATATATATGTATGTATATATGTACACACACATTATATACACACACATACACATATATACACATATACATATATACACACATATATACATACACATACATGCATGTATGTGTGTATCTATCCCATTTTGATTACCAATTTGAAAAATTATATTGATATGGACTTACATAAGCCTCCACTTCTTCCATGCAGGATATTCATATTTCCTATATTGCCTTTATGTCTTGTGAGATAGCATATACTTGTGCAGAAAGATTATTTTTAATTGTGTTTCTTTTTTATGTCCCGGTGATAAAGAGAGAGAAAGAGAGAGAGAGAGTTTATATGGGGGTAGAGGGAAAAGCCATATGGAATCTTCAGTATTTCTTCCACTGTCACCATTGCACATAATTCTCTTTTTGGTTTGATATCTTGATGAAGCTGATCTTCACTCATCAATAGCTACATAAGTCATGAAACAGTTCAGAGGACCAAAAGATATATAAAACACATTGGAGTTAGGATCTGTATCATGGGCATCCATTGAGGACACAGGAGGTTTTTGTTGGGGGAATATATCAAATGCAATTCAAATAGGCTACTATACAATTTCAGTAGCAGATATAAAAAGTTAATATTCTATGATAAGGAATTACCATGCCCCTAAATGAGTATATTTGTTAGTAACATAGAAACAAATGGGGAAAAGGTATATCACTGATGGAAGACAATACAGGTACAAGAAAGGAAGAAATATCACCTACATAGCTTTGTGTTTAGCATTTGATCTAATAGAGATCCTTAAAAGAAGTAGCTCATATTATTCAACATTATTCAATATTGCATTAGAAATGTTAGCAATAGCAATAAGAGAAGAAAAAGAAATTGAAAAAAATCATAATGGGCAATGAGGTAATAAAACTTTCTCTTTTTGCAGATGATGTGATAATATACTTGGAACATCCTAAAGATTCAATTAAAAAGCTAGTTGAAACATTAAATAACTTTAACAAGGTAGCAGTATATAAAATAAACCCACACAAATCATCAGCATTTCTATATATAACAGCAAAATCCTACAAGAAGAGATAGTAAGAGATACTCCATTTAAAATAATCACAGTCAACATAAAATACTTGCCTAGACAAATCCAAGAACTACATGACCATAATTAGAAATCACTTTTTATACATATAAAGTCAGAGGAAAATGTTAATTGTTCATGTGTGGGTAGAGCCAAAATAATAAAAATTACAATTTCACCTAAATTAATCTACTTATTCAATGCCATCCCAATTAAATTCCCCCCAAAAATCATTCATCTAGAAAAAATACTATAAAAACTCATTTGGAAGAGCAAAAATTCAATAATATCAAAGGAATTAATGAAAATAAATGTAAAAGAGGTTTAGCAGTGCCAGATCGTAAACTATATATAAGTCAGTAATTATCAAAACTAACTGGTACTGGCTAAGAAAAAGAAAGGTGGATTGGTAGAACATACATTATATAATAATAAATGATTATAATAACCTTGTGTTTGATGAAAGTAAAAATTTAATCTTGGGATAATAGTAAACTATTTTGTAAAAAAATTGTTTGGAAAACTGAAGAGCAGTTTGGTGGAAACTGAGTATAGATCAATATTTTATACCATTTACCAAGATAAGGTTAAAATGATTATATGACTTGTAGGTCTAAAGGAAGATATCATAAATAAATTTGAAGAACATGGAACATATTACCCATCAGACTTATGAATGGAGAAGAATTTATGAATAAACAAGAGATAGCATTATGAGATGTAAAATGGGTAATATTTATTACATTGAACTAAACAGGTTTTGTAATATATAAAACTAATGTAGCCAATACCAGAAGGAAAGCAGAAAATTAAAGAAAAATTATAGACAATTTCTCAGATGAAGGTTTCATATCTCAAATATTAAGAGACTTTTGTCAAATTTATAAGAATATGAGTCATTCCCCAAATGATAAATAGTTAAAGGATATGAACAGGCAGTTTTGGAATGAAGAAATAAAAGCTATACATATAGATATATGAAAAATGCTCTAAATAATCATTGATTAGAGAAATGCACATTAAAACCACTTTAGGATATCATTTCATGCCTATCAGATAGGGTAAAATGTTAGAAGAGGGAGATGACAAATGTTGGAGGAGATGTGGAAAAAATGGGATACTAATACACTGTTTGTGGAACTGTGAACTCATCCAACCATTTTGGAGAACAATCTTGAATTATGCTCAAAGAGTTAAAACTTGTGTATATCTTTTGACCCAGCAATACCCCTATTAGATTTCTTTCCCAAGGTGATAAGGGAAAAAAAAGAAAAGAAACTATACGTTCCAAATAATTTATAGCAGCTGTCTTTATGGTAGCAAAGTACTGGAAATTTAGAGGATAACCATCAATTGGAGAACGATTAAACAGATGTTGGTATATGATTATGATGAAATCCTGCTGTGCTGTAAGAAATGATGAGCAGGTGGATTTTAGAAAAACATGGAAAAACTTGCATGAAAAAATGAAGAGTGAAATTAGCAGAACCAAAAGAATGTTGGATATACTAACAGCAATATTGGTTAAAGAATAACTGAACGACTAAGGTATTCTGAGTATTATAAATATTCAAATCAGCTACAAAGCACCTATGAAGGAAGATGCTATCCAGCTCCAGAGAGAGAACTGATAAATAAAAGTGTGCATAGTATGATTTTACATCTGTTTGTGTGTGTGTGTATGTGTGTGTGTGTGTGTGAAATGGTGGCCTTCTCTAGTGTGGGGTGGAGGAGTAGGAAGGGAAACATTTTGAAACTTAAAATATAACAAAAAATAGATAAAATTAAATTAAAAAAAGAAGCAGTTCAGATGAACTGGCCTGAGTATACACGCTACATCACTAAGCCAAATGCTCAGTGAGCTTTACTAAATAGTCAGTGACAGTTGCACCAAAGGGATAGATCGTAAAATTTCTCTGTAGATGTTCTCAGTAGAGGTAAGAGGATGATTAGAGAATGACTACAGATTCTAGAAGGATACCAGGGCCAATTATATGAAGAAAAGATTATTGGAAATTAAGAGTTGACATATAAAAATTAAGAGAAAATCTGAAAGAATACAAACCTTTCTATGATTCTTTGGTTTCATTTTTATGAAAACCTTCATACATAGATGAATTAAGAGAATAAGGAATGACAAATTAATATTTTGAAAAATTAGAGGAGAAAGTTAACCCAATATCTTGATCTCACAATCAAAAGAATCATTGGTAGACTGAATAATCCACATTTTAGTTTATCCTTTAGTCATAACGTAAACACAACTTGAAGTTGTTTCTTAAAAAAAGAAAATAAAAAACCACTAGTTATATTTCAACCAATATTACAAATGAAATATACCAAGTGCTTGATGTTTTCTTCCTGAAATTAGTAGTTGTTGGAATGAATTGACTGAATCAACCAGCTAATTAGGCATATTATATGTACAGGGCCATTCTGGTACATATTTATCTCAAGAATCATACAGCAAATACAGTTTAAGACTGAAATTTCTTTTATCTTTACTCTAAAATTATATTAATTTTAAACTTCTCAAGTAATAGACATACTTTGATTTCTTTTTTAATTCCTCATAATACTTAAAACAGTATTCTGCATAAAGTGAGCATTTGAAAAAGAGAACTGATTATCTGATTGTTGCCTTCAAGCCTGCCTATGTCCCCTGTGGGAACAATAGCCAAAATTTAATTGAAAATATCTCACTATTACAAGCAACTTGCAAAATAGTCACTGTGGTTGACAATTCAGGACACATATATTTGCAATATACCAATATGTTTTTATTGTATAGAATATAAGGGGGAAAGCCATAAATGAATAATTAGTTCAATCACACCAATATAATTCATAATTTTGAACATATATTGAGCATTTATATTTCCAGTGTTTTGGTAAGTTTTTTTTTTTTTAGTGCATTATGAACATTTGAAATTTCATTAAGTTCCTAGCCAAAAAAAAAAAGTAATGAAGCCAATAAGTCTAGTCCATTCCAGTTAAATGAGGGAAGATACAGTGTTTCTGTACACACACACACACACACACACACACACACACACAATCTTATTTCAATTTAACATCTGCCCCCAAACTTCTCAGTCAGCATTTTCTGATATGACAATATTTTTTCACAATATTGTTTTTAAGAACACATAATGTTCCCATTAAATGTGATTTGTAAAGGAAACAGTTAACTCAGAGCAGATGCTGAGCAGCATGCATAGAGATCTATGGTAGGTACAAAATGACACATGAAATTCACAAGTGGGCGTAGATGGTGCTGGAGAGATTTGTTGTACAAACTTGGCACAAACTTAGTGTGATCACTAATTTGACGTCAAAAATTGGGTCCAAATATTTGTTTATGCTAAACAAATATCCACTCTAAATATCAAGTGCAACATATTTTATTATTTAGTTTCATATATTTTTCATAGAAAGAATGTCATGCACATAGATTATTGTTAAACAATCAAAGTTAAAAACTCTAGATAATTTTTTCCAGTTATATCAGTCCTCAAGGGCCTAAAAAGCTAAAGAACTTTTTTCCCCTTAATTTATATGGACAATTTATCTGGATGAGTCTGATCTAGTTCTACATTTCACCTTGCACAATTAGATTCAATAGTATTACATATAAGCTGTCGAACCTTTTACAGAAGCGGTGAACTTTACATATAGAGATAGAAAAGTTCCCCATAATTACAAATACTTTTGCAGATGGACTGCATAATACTCTACTGTCTGCAGCATGTGGGCATGGAGTTACCCTGAGATATTTCAAGAGAAGGAAGGGTTGTTATCAGTGCCAATAGATCTACCTAGACTAAATGAATTTCCTGCTGTTAGTTTTCACAGGACTTCAGTGAACCTCAGTGGGTAGAACAGACACCACTGCTATTTTCTGGGAAATTTCCCTGACATAGACTTATCCCTCTCTTGTCTTCTTGAGGTTGCTAACTGACAGAGAAGTTGCGTTAGAAGAATATCTTCATTTATTTGTCCCCTCCTGTCTATCAGGTATCTTACGTCAGCACACAATACCATCTACATATTACTTTGCTGCTCTTGTTTTGAGCACATAATCCGTTCAATAAATATTTATTAACCACCTACTAGGTGTCAGGCCCTGTGTTAAGGATTGTGGGATATAAAAAGAGACAAAAAACAGTCTTCACCCCCAAGGAGTACAATTTAATAGAAAAGAAAACATGCAAACAATAAATATACACAAATCAAGGTATATACAGGATAAATTGGAAGTAATTAAAAGAAGGAACACACGGGAATTAAGAGGTGCTAGGGAAGGCTTCCTGTAGGAGGTGAGGTTTTTGTGAGACTTAAAGGAAGCATTACCCAAGGGGTCTTTTTTTTTTTGAGAGACCACACATTATATAGCAGGGCTAAAATGCCAAAATGTACCTGATAGGAAATGTCCCCAAAGGTCCCTTTAGTAATGTATGAGATTAATTTCTGGGTAATTTTTTGTAAAGTGTTCGCCACACTGGAATTACTGGACAAAATTCAGAAAGCTCCCCATAGTTCCGTTGCTGGACCAAACAGACAGGCACAGACCATATTTTCTTTCTCTTTGTTAATTTGTGATACAATTGTAGATCTTTGCCAGCATTCCAGGTATAAAAACAATAATATTCAGTTCAAAATACAAATGTTTTATTTTCATAATATCTGTATATTCAGACATAGCTGGACAATTTAAAAACTAAAAATAATTATTATATATCCAGTCTCAGTCACCATGTCCAAACTAAAAACTCATAGTTAATAATAAGAGACAATGAAAACCTAATTTATTTAATATTCATTATCTCACATAATAATTCAATGCAAAGTTTTTTCATCATTCATCATTCCACTCCTGAGACTGGTATTTTCCAAATTGCGGTAAATACAAGTTGGAAATAAAGTAAAATGAAAGAATAACTAAGTATTTACTTTGTAAAAGATAAGATGGGAAAATGCAGAAAACTATGGAGTTCCATTAAATTAGCATGGTCTTTATTATTTTCTTTGATATGTATTTGAATAATGACTTTTCTTTTGATTTCCCTCTCTCAAGTGGGAAAAAAAAAACTGCTCAAAGAAATTTAGGGAGAAATAATTAAAGCATATAAATGAACTATTTTGTGCTTCTCTAAAATGAGTTATATTTTCATCATAAAATTTTATTCTACAAGCATATACACGTCACATTTAAAAAAAAATAAGCAACTTTTCATTTCTTCTCAGCAAGGTACCCTGAAGACTACCTATTGTCCCCTATCCTCAACTACTCTGACTGTTCTTTTTCATATGCAATCCCTCCCTTTTTCTAGTTTTCCATAATCTAGCTCTAATTCATACGTTTATCTACCGTACTTTGCAATCAAACTGGATTATTAGAGTTTTCCTGACCATTTCCAATCTCCACCATGCATTTGAGGAATTTATCTCCACTGCCTAGAATATACTCCTTCCAAAGCTTAGGATGATAAAATCTTTTTTTCAATATCTAGCTCAAATGGCACTTCTATAAATTCCTCCCAACCTCCTTACTCTTCCTGTTGGAGAGACCTTCTGACTGCACCCCAGCCCTAGCTGAAAGTCATGGTACGTGTATCATACTTTCTGTGCAAGTATCATACCTCTCTTCTCCATTGTATTACAAGTTTCCTGAGGGCAGGGAGGTATTGATTCTCACTTACATATCCTCATTGACTAAATAATGCCTTGAACACATGGTTGTTCATGCTTTGTTTTTTAAGAGGACCAATGACATCACAATGTTGGAGTCAAGGTACAGTGTATTCACCTAAGGCAGATCAGTCCAATACAAGTTGGGAAGGCTCTTCCACAGGTTAGGTGTAAGTAGTTCCTTAGAATATTGGGGATGGAGGTATCCCTGGATTTGCAAAGCTCACATGTCTTTGTGCTACTTCAATTCTGATTTGCTCATAAAGCATAATGCCTTTCCTGATGGGCATTCCTGTGCCAGCATCTGCCATATTTCACAATCACTACTGAAGTTCTTCAGAAAGACCTTGAAAATGTCCTTATACCTCTGCTTCTGACCACCCTGTATATAAGTGGTTGCTTCCCTTCTATAAGTTCTCCATAAAATAATATTTTAGGTAATCACGCATTTGGCATCTGGGCTAAGCTGCCAGCCCAATGTTGCTGTGCTTTCTGGCAGTATCTTGCCAGGTCTTTGGAATCTTTCTAAGACAATTCAGTTGGGAGTGATTCAGGTTTTTGGCATGGCACTAATAGACTATTGAGCTTTCACAGGCACACAGCAGAGAAGTCAGCACAATTTTCAGTTTTGTATGCTTCTCTTCCATCTTTTTTGTTTGTTTGTTTGTTTTTGAGCTTCACAAATACTGAGCTAGCTATGGCAATGCATGTGTCTATATGGACATCCCTGGAAAATATACTTCCAAGGTAAGTGAACTTATACACAGCATTCAAAATTTCTCCACTTACTGTGACCAGTGGTTCCATGCATGGATGTTACAGTGTTGACTGGTGGAAAACCTGTTTCCTGGCAGTTATGGATTGATTATCTGCTACTTGTGCTAATTTTGACCTGCCAATCAATCTTGAACACACTAAGTGCTTAAATGGAGATTGCAACTCAGCCATTTCTGCCCATTCTATGTGACTTCCATCCACAGCCTCAAAAAGTTCACTAAAAATGGGGTGGACATATTAGGCACCTTGTATATAGTAGGAAATTAATAACTATGTCTGTGCTGCACTTTATATCAACTTAGCTTCAATATCTCACCTCCATTATAAAGAGTGCCATTCTCATTGTAAATTATTTTTAAAGCATGCCTTCATTGAAGAATAGCAATGCTCTGTGGATATATATATATATATATATACATATACATATATATATATATATATATATATTCCTAAAAAGTTGATTGTAAGAGCTAGTGTATTTAACTTTGGGAGAATATATTTAAAATTTTAAATGATATGACAACTAAGAAATCTAAGAACCTTTCTATCCCTTTTTATGCTGAAGAACAAAATCAGAAAGTACTCCTGTTCCCCCATATATAGTTCTCAAAACAATGAAAACACTTTTACTGTTTCCATTGTAGCAATCATACAAACTAAGTAGAATCAATATTCAAAATTCAGATATATCACTGAACAAAGAATTGTCAAAAATATTCCTGTTTCTTAAAACATTAAAACTCAACAGTCACCAAATAGCATAGTGTTGTTGTTCGTCCTTCATTTTCAAAGGCATCATGGTGTGATATCTTGACTTGCCTGTGCATTGATTTTAAGTGAAGCAAAAGTTGCACAAAGTTGTCAGCCTCACTACTCATTGAAATTCAATGGCAACACAAAAGTCAAGACCACTAGAAGTGGCCCAGGATTTAGTGGATGACTTTGGCATCTTCAATGTCTGACCAAGGTCTAAGCACTCCACAGTGCCTACTTCATCTGCCTTCATGGCCTTGGAACAAATATTCCACCATAGGGAAGTCTTCCCATGTTTGGGGCACACATCCCTCTAACACACCAAAGGGTATGAGGTCTGTAGGTTATACTCAATCTGGTTTAGTCCATCTGCCAAGAAGATTTTACCAGATTGTAGCCACTGAGCATACTACAGCATATTATAGTATCTAGAGAACTCATAGAATGAATGAGTTTTCATACTTTTGAATGACATTAAACAAAATCATTTGCAAATGTAATTGAATTGCAATAAAGAAGAGTTAAACATAGTTGCAGCAAATACTTTTATTGCTGCTTTGCTGAAGAACATCTGGACTAGGTTTTCTTCACATATTTTTGAAAGTATAACTTTTTTTTAAGGGCAAGTAATTTTAGTAGATAATTTTGTGGATGGTTACAGTTTGAAAATTTTAAACTGCAAATATTGTCTCAAAATATTTTTAATCTTTTTAAATTTTGTCTTTTATTTTCTTTGTATTTTTTGATACCTGGTACAGTGCATTGGTATATAGTTGATGATTAAAGACAATTTCTTGGATTCTGTTGGTTGGGTTGGATCCTTCAGCATTATTCTATTCCCATTGCTACTACCCTAAACTAGATCATCATCATTACTCCCTTGAATCTTTGTAATAGGTTTCTAATTTTTGTCTCCCCATCCAATTGATCCTGAAACATCTCTAACAGACTATTCTTTCTAAAATGCAGCTCAAAAATATGTTATTGATTTTTCAGAACTTTCATTGAGTATGAGGTCCTTGAGATAGGAAGTTTTGTTTTTTTTTTTTTTTTAGATTAAGTGCTAGGAGCACAGGGCCAGGAATTGTAGGGCATTTGATATATTCTTATTGATAGATTTTTGATTAGTTGATCTCATGTCAAAGTCTAAATTCTAT
The DNA here is from genome assembly GCF_900497805.2 of Vombatus ursinus. NCBI lineage: Eukaryota > Metazoa > Chordata > Mammalia > Diprotodontia > Vombatidae > Vombatus > Vombatus ursinus. The sequence continues at coordinate 40,744,559 of NW_020954596.1, read as the reverse complement.
TTTTTCTGGTGAGGAGAAGCAGTAAGGGAGGCATGCTACTTTTCTTTTTTTTAATTTTTTATTTTTTTAGGCAATTGGGGTTAAGTGACTTGCCCAGGGTCACACAGCTAGTAAGTGTCAAGTGTTTGGTCTGAGGCCAGATTTGAACTTAGGTCCTCCTGACTTCAGAGCCAGTGCTCTATCCACTGTGCCACCTAGCTGCCCTGACATGCTACTTTTCTACAAGTATATGATAGTTCTTTATATGGAAGAAGAATTGGGCTTGCTGTCTTTGGGGTAAGGAACACTGGGTGTTGTGATTATTGATTGACTGAGGATTAAAAGTTATAGTCTGAGAATTACATATCTATATCTACATTTATATCTATATATATACTTGAGACATATATGTTTGTATATATAGATATAGACATAGATACAGATATAGATATAGATGTAGATATAGATATAGACTTGAAATTGGGTAGAGGTTTTGAAGGGGAACTTCCTAAGAATTGGAGCTATTCAACAGTGGTTGTTTGATCAATAATGAGTTGTCTTGCACAGGAGTTATTCAAGTGGAGATGACAAATTTGGAGAGTGGGAGTTCTTTGTTAGATGTTAGTTGGATAAAATAGCTTTCTAAATTTATGACTTTGTGAAACTTCTTTTTGTTAGAAGGATCTTGTGCCTGAAGTTTGCTTGACCTTCCACTAGATGGCACCTTGGACCCTTAATAACATAAACCAACTTCATTAAGAAGTATTTAAGGAGTTTCAGAATATAAACATTACTTAAATATGAACACCCCCTCGTTTGAATGTGCATTTTCTTGCTCGAGCTGCATCATGTTGTGTCAGACTTTACACTCTGTCAGGGATCTCTCTCTAGCTTTTCAATTAGTTAACAAAGTAGTTGGATATCCAGCTGAGGATATCTTGACTCAATATGAGTGCTCATGCTACAAGTAATTCCATAACTCTTTTCTTCAACTATTCTCAAATTCAAACTAATTTAGGGGCCAAACGTAGGGGATATTTTTGCTTCTTTGATTCTGTTATTTTCTTATCCTATCATGGACAGGAACCAAAAAATGAACCAAAAATTTGGAAAGTCTCATGTTTCCCTAGAGATTAAAATTTTACACTCTTTCTTTTTCCTTGCATGATTATTTGAAGTTTCATTCAACTGAAAATGCAATGGTTAACGACTCCCATATTTTTTTTACATTCAATTGTCTTGTTTATCATGATCTGAATTTTTTCCAGGTTATCCAGGTAAACTTTTATATTATACATAACAAAAGTTTACTTTGAATAATTAAGCAGTACCCCCCTCCACCTTAACAGTTGTTTAAATAAAAGACTGATCTTCCACATCACACTGTTATTATAAAAACAGAGAAGTCAGTGTGTAGGACTGCTCTCTGAAAGAAGGTGATGAGTTTGTTTTTCAACACATTGAGTTTGAAATGATTGTTGGACATCTAAGTGAAAAATTCTAGTAGGTAACAGAAACTAGAAGGTTGGGACAAGAAAGATCAGGTAAAGAGAGAGATTTGAGAGTCATCTAAATAGAAATGATAATGGAAGCCCAGAGACTGAGGAGTGCCAGCAGTTAGGTACTGCATGCTTTGTGCAGAATACAGTAGGAGATCTTGGGAGTCAAAAAGCAGTGGAATTTGTAAAATTAATGGGATTAAGAATTATAGCTCCCAGGCAAACACCTACTTATTTTTTCCATTCCACTGAGTTTTGGAAGATCAAATCTAGTCATTTCCTTCGTCCCTCATACCATGTTATTATAATGTATTAATAATTATCATAATGTAATGCAATTATAACAATATAATAATTAATACAATGTAATAACTAACATAACTAACATGTATATGTGCAGTGAGGCACAACAGCAACAGTGAGGCAAGGTTGTATAGTGACAAAGGGCCTCATGTTTGGGTCTGTTGGTGCTTGCCCAAGCTCAGGGACGTCAGTTCTATGATTTAGTTGCAGCAAACTTCATCCAGAGTGCAAAGAATTGTTGTTATGCCAAACTCGGGGCACAGCTTGCTTGCTAGGCCTTGGCTCTAGGAAAAAAAAAAGGTGTCTAACAAGAGAGAGAAGGTCTTGGATCCTGACTAGTGCAAATATGTGCTGTGACTTTTGAAAGGAATGAAATGTGAGTGAGAATTGGAGTAGACTATTGTTTATTAAAAAGTTGGCCAGGAAGAACCAAAGTGGCTGGGTAAAGACGGACACTTCTCTGAGCTCTCCCCTAAATCCCTCCAAATACCTTTAAATAATAACTCTAAACAAATTCTAGAGCAGCAGAACTGCACCCCCTCAAAAAAAAGATAAAATGAAATAATTTTTCAGCCCAAGACAACTTGGAAGGTTGACAGGGAAGTCTGTTGCACCAGGGTAAGAGAGGAGCACAGTCCACCATAGGTCTCACCAGTGCAGACTGGGCCCTAGCAAACCTGGATCAGGTTTTGGGGTGATTGAATCAGTGGCAGCAGTGGCAGTTTCCAGACCTCTCAGCTCACAAATTCCAAAGAAAATACAGAAGATCAGAAGGAAACTTCTGTCACCCCTGGCTGAGAGTGGAACCATAGTCCAGTTCTGTGGTGAAGCCACAGTCAGGATAACACAACATTTAGCAGCTTCTACATTAAAAGATCAGAAGGCTTGTAATATTATATTACAGAGGGCAAAGGAGCTAGGATTACAGCCAAGAATCACCTACCCAGCCAAACTGAGTATAATCCTTCAGGGGAAAAATAGAAATTCAATGAAATAGAGGACTATCAAGCATTCTCGATGAAAAGACCAGAGCTGAATAGAAATTTTGACTCTCAAATATAAGACTTAAGAAAGGCATAAAAGGCAAACAGGAAAGGGAAATCATAAGACACTTAATAAGGTTAAACTGTTCACATTCCTACAGGGGAAGATGGTACTTCTCATAAGAACTTTCTCATTATGGGGGCAGTTAGAAGGAGTATATATAAATAGAAGGCACAGGTGTGAGTTGAATATGAAGGGATGATATCTAAAAGAATAAAATTAAGGGGTGAGAGAGGAATGTATGGTAGAAAGGGGAAAGAGAGAGATAGAATAGGGTAAATTATCTCACATAAAGGATGCAAGAAAAAGCCTTTACAGTGGAGGGGAAGAGCCAGGAAGTGAGGGGGAGTGAGTGACCCTTACTCTCATCAGAATTGGCCTAAGTTGGAATAACATACACACTCAATTGGGTACAGAAATTCATCTTACCCTACAGAAAAGAAGAGAAGGCAGATGATAGAAGGGAAGACAGATTGGGGGAGGGGGTAGTCATAAGCAAAACACTTTTGAGGAGGGACAGGGTGAAAGGAGAAAGAGAATAGAATAAACAGAAGTGGGGAGATAGAATGGAGGGAATAACAGTCAGAAGTGGTAACTGTAAGGCCTCATTTCTCAAACATAGAGAGAACTGAGTCAAATTTATAAAAATAAGAGTCATTCCCCAATTGATAAATGATAAAAAGATCTGAACAATTTTCTGATGAAGTAATCAAAGTTATCTATCACCATATTAAAAAAAAGTTCTAACTCACTATTGACTGGAAAAATGCAAATTAAAACAATTCTGAGGTGCTATTTCATACCTATTAGATTGGTTAATAAGCTAAAAAAGGAAAATGACAAGGGGAGAAGGGAATGTGGGGAAAGTGAGACATTAATGCATTGTTGGTGGAATTGTCAACTGATTCAACCATTCTGTAGAGCAATTTGGAACTATGCCCAAAGGGCTATAAAATCATGCATACCCTTTGACCTAGTAATACCTCCACTAGGTCTGTATCCCAAAGAGATAAAACCAAAAAGGAAAAGGATGCATTTGTACAAAAATACTGATAGCAACTTTTTTTCTGGGGGCGAAGAATTGAAAATTGAGGGGATGCCCATCAGTTGAGGAATGGCTGAACAAATTGTGATATGTGATTATGATGGAATACTATTGTTCTATTAGAAATGATGAGCAGGATGCTCTCAGAAACACCTGGAAAGACTTGCGTGAACTGATGCAAAGTGAAATGTATTGTGTACAAAGTAACAGCCATATTTTAAGATGATCAGCTGTGAATAACAGCTATTCTCAGCAATACAGTGATCCAAGACTATTCTGAAGGACTTATGATGAAAGATGCTATCCATCCCCAGAGAAAGAACTGATGTTGTATGAATACAAATTGGAGAATGCTTTTTTTTCCCTTATTTTTTGAGTATGTTTTTTTTTGTTTTACAATATGACTATCATGGAAATGTTTTGCATGACTACACATGTATAACCTATATCAAATTGCTTGCCTTCTCAATGAGGGGGGAGGGAGGAAGGGAGATAATTTGGAACTCAAAGTTCTAGAAATGAATATTAAAATTGTTTTTATATGTAACTGGGGAAAATAAAATAATCAATAAAAAAAAGAAAAGAAAAAGTTAGCCAGTTGACATTCCCATAGAAGACAGTAGACAATCAAATCCTAAACATCTCATTTTCTAAACCAAGATTAGATTTTCATCTGTTGTCATTTCCTCTCCCCCTCTCATCTCTCTGTCTCTGTCTCTCTTTCTCTGTCTCTCCTCTCACTTACTCTCTCTCTCTTCCCTCCTCTCTCCTCCAACATAAATAAAAAAAAAAACAAGAATTGTATAGCAATGTTTATAATAATATTTCTCTCCTCCCTCTCCCAAACACCAGTTCCACAGAAGACATCCCATGGAAATGGTTCAGAGAGGAGGATCTCTTTCTGTCCCTTTTTTTCTCTCCCTTACCTTCCCCTTCTCTTTCCCCTTCTCTTTCTCTCTTTCCCTCTCTCAAACAACAGTTCCACATCAAAATATCCCTTGGAAATGGTTCAGAGAGAATCGTTTGTGGGTACCACTTTGCTTGGATTTTTTTTTTCATTGATGTATTGTGTCACACTCAAAAGAGAAAGTTTTCCATGAGACCTTATTTCATGCTGCTTATTGATCTGTAGTGATGTACTGTGTCGTCCACTTAGAGAGTGTTCATTTATGAAGAGTACCGCTCAACCATCAGGGATGCTTTTGAGCTGAATTCCTGAAACCCCAAGAATCTGCTAAAAATCTCATCCTCTGATAAACATATATTATGGCTGCACAGATGTGGTTGTTGATGGAATTTACAGAGCTATACTTTAGGAACACAGGCAGTATTCAGTAATCAGAGCCAGTCCTGCATGCCTGTTAGAAGGTCTGGGGTAATGTGGGTGGCTAATTCAAGCTGCTGAGCTCAGAGCTGGCTCTTTGATCCTCTTGAAGTTAAAAATGATTGTCTTTTTATATGAGATCATAACTTATATTTATAAATGTTTCCCAACTACAAAAAGCATTGTACATATTATCACACAAAATCTTTGAAAACAATCTTGTGACATAGATATGTACAAATATGATTGTCCCCATTTTAGGGATGAGGAAACTGAGAAGTGAAGCCACAAGCTCAACCAGAGTTGCAAAAATAAAAAATAGTGAGTTTAGGGCACAATAGTGGATTCCAGTATAGCATTCCTGCTAGGCTTTATGTTATTGCTTTTTCTTGTCTTGTTCCTTCCAGCCAATTTATCCTACCTCTATGCTTAGTTAAAGTAGTATTATTAACAATGCCTAGCTGTACTTCTTGGGTGTTGATCAATGAATATTTTGTTAACTTGATTTAGTCAAAACTAAATATAAGCCTTCTCAAACGTGGTAGGGTTTAAGAGGTTAAGGAGCTGGGTGCTTTTTTTTTTTCTGCTTAGAGGAAAAGAATGCTAAAGAAATACTTCAGAGCTATTAACTTCCTAATTTAAACTCAAATGCCAGAAGCACATTTGTGCCTGCAGCAAAAGAAGCATAAATAGAAAATTAGGTGACCTACCCAGTTTTCTTCTTAATGTATGATCAGATTTAACTTACAATTTTACCCCACTCTTGTGCCACACCCTTGCCCTCTGGCTTTTGCTTCTCATTCTTTGGTCTCAGGTTAGATTGGTAATCAAGTGATGGGTGAATATTTAAAAAAAAAATGCAACTGTTTGATCATCCTCCCTAGCACCCCCCAAACAACAACAACATTGGACGTCCATGCCTGAGATTACTTTAGTTCTCTCCATGAGACAACTAAATCCATAGATATATGAAATGTTTACATATATGAATATGTATGTATACATATTTATACGAATGTGCACATTCATATATACATGCATATGCATGTATATAGACATAAACTGGTGGCACATAAAGATCTGAGTTCAGATTTGTCCTTAGACACTAGCTTTGTGGGAAGTCACTTGACTGCTGCCTGCCTCAGTTTCCTCAATTATAAAATGGAGATAATAATAGAACCTACCTCACAGGATTGATTCGAGGATCACATGAAATAGTGTCTGTAAAGAACTTAGCACAATCCCTTTTACATAGTAGGCACTTTATAAATTCTTGTTCCTTCTCCTTCCATCCCTGCTTTACCTCTTTTCTTGGCTTTTGTCCTCCAAAGTTATACAGAACCTAAAACTCCAGATTTTTATGGTGAAGATTTAAAATCTCCTCTATTTCTGTGTCTAGTTCTCTTTATATGTCCAAGAAATCTGAAACAAGAATTTACTGGTTTTCTAATAGGTTATATAGCCTCTGATTTCTCCTGAAAAATGAAGGTTAATTTATTTTTCTGGCCCAGCATCCTGCAAAATTCTTTCATGAGATAGTCAATATTTTGTCCTAGGATATATGCATTAAGAATTTTTAAAAATATATATAATTTATTGCCAGCCATTATGATTTAATTCATACAAATATTATTCAGGTCTTTTCATATTATTTTATTTTCTCATAGTCATCCTTCTTTAGTAGTATAAGACTTGTCAATAGTAATATTTCATAATATACATATACCACAATTTGTTCATCCATTTCCTAATCAATAGACACTTGTATTGATTTGATACTCTGCTGCCACACAAGAGCTGCTCTAAATACTTTGTAGTATAGGTGACCTTTCATTCAGCCATTCACCTACTGGTAGGATTGTTAGATCAAGGGCTAAAATCATAATGTTTGGTTTTATCGCATAATTCCAAAAGGTTTTCCATAATGGTTAGAACAACTTATAGCTCTACTCGTAGTAATACAGAGTGTTTATGATTTAAAACACGTTGAACATAAACTATTTCCTTCTTTAGTTATCTTTGCCCACTTGATAGGTATGAAGAGTTAGTAGTCATTTTGTATTTCTCTAATTTGTAGTAATGTGGAACATTTTTCAGGTGGTTGTTGATAATTTACATTCAATTTTCTTTTGTCTTTTTCTAATCAAATTTATTTAGTTGTTTTTCTTTTTCTTTCTTTTTTTAGCTAAACTGTCTATTTATTTAATAGCAGTAATAATTTAAAATTATAAAATCCTTTCTGTTGTTGAGCATTAGAAGGTAAGTTTACAAAGATAGACTGGATGATGGGGAAAAGGACAGCTGAAAGGGGAATGGACAGTTAACATGTTGTATGGCAATGAAACAGCCACTGGTCTTCCCACCAGGGAGCATTATCTATGTTACATCTGAGGGGGTTACAAAGATTGGGGAGGGGCTGTTGGGGAGAAAGGGGCAAATGAAAGTATATCAAATCTACAATGATAGAGATGGCATAGCCACATCCATCCTTCATTTCAAACAACTTGGTACCTGCCAGGATCCAGATTTGACCTGGGGACTTTATAAGCCAGAGCAGTGGTAGCCATCACTTGGCAGGAGAGACAGAGCTTCCCTGGAATCATCAGAAGAGTTGGGAACTGGTGGGTAGAGAGGGGTGGAAAGGTCTAAAGGCCTTTGGTGCTTCCAAAGAGAGAGAAAAAGAGAGAAAGAGAGAAAGAAAGAAAGAAAGAAACAAACAAACAAACAAACAAACAAACAAACAAACAAACAAACAAACAAAGAAAGAAAGAAAGAAAGAAGAAAGAAAGAAAGAAAGAAAGAGAAAGAAAGAAAGAAAGAAAGAAAGAAAGAGAGAAAGAGAGAGAGAAAGAAAGAGAGAGAGAAAGAAAGAAAGAGAGAAAAAAAGAAAGAAAGAAAGAAAGAAAGAAAGAAAGAAAGAAAGAAAGAAA
>NW_020954596.1:40722841-40736425 GCF_900497805.2 Vombatus ursinus | reverse complement strand
AGAAAGAAAGAAAGAAAGAAAGAAAGAAAGAAAGAAAGAAAGAAAGAGAAAGAAAGGTCTTGGGGTCTCTCCCGCTCTCTCCCCCTTTCCCCCACTCTGTCTCCTAGGTTTAGTGTGGGGTGGGGGAAGATTAGCTGCTCCCTCTAACCAGGAAGATAGGCAATGGACAGGGGAGGGTTTTGGGGGCAAAGGGGAAATAGGGGAAAAGGTCTGGGGTGGTTGTTGGGCTGGCTGGTGGTAGAGATTCACGAGTTGTTTGTTGAGTTTTCATTACTTGGAGAACTGGAGGAGGAAGAGGAACAGGAGGAAGAAAAATTCATTCCTGGCAGTCCCAGGGATTTGTGGCAGTGTTCCGTCCACTTAAGCTTTTCCAACACACTGGGCAGGTATGGGGCTGTTCCAGTTACAAGACTGTGTGATTGCAAAGTAACTGCTGGACATTTTCACCCAGGGTATAGTCATCTTTGCCTAGAGGACTTTCTAACCCGGAACCTACGTGTTCCTCTGTGACTTTTCTCTTTGTCTGCTGGTGGGGGACCTGTGTTTTCAAACTGATTAAGGAGCTCTGTAATGATAGCATCCAGGCCATTCTCATAGGCCCCACTCATAGATTTGAATGCAAAACACCCCGAGGGCCCAATCCCAGGTTTGGTATTGCTGCAGGTGCAGTAATTTCATTGAATTGCTGAATAATCCCTTCGAAGGTAGGGACGCCTTCGTGCCTGCCTGCAGCATGTGCAGTGAGGCGGGGCTGTGGCTGCACTGCCCTTAGTGGTGGTAGGACTGGTGTTCGCTCTCCGGCCTGTTCCTCAGATTGCGCCCCAGAGCCGAATGTGGGAAATCCAAAGCTGTTATCAAAAATCCCAAAGGCAAACTGTTCATAGCCCTCTGGCAAGAAGAATAAATGCGGATCCACATTCTCAAATGGTTGTCTCTTCTGATTCGTGGGAGCTGTAGCAGATTTGGAACTATTTTCAGTATTTCAGGTCTCTTCCAGAAACTCTTCAATAAAACCAGACTCACACCTTGGTATAATTCGGCAGTCGAGGGGAGACCGCGGCCAAGCAACAGCGGCAGAAGTGCAGAGAAACCTCCGCCAATTCCCTTCCTCTCCTCTGTCCTCTCGAACTCCAGCCTTTTTAGTTGTTTTTCCGTAATGTCCAGCTCTTCATGAGCCTATTTGGTGGTTTCTTCGCAAAAATTCTGGAATGATTTTCAATTTCCTTCTCCAGCTCATTTTACAAATAAGGAAACTGAGGCAAACAGGATTAAGTGACTTGCAAAGGGTAACACAGCTAATAAGTGTCCCAAACTAGTTTTGAACTCAGGAAGATCCTGACTCCAAGCTTGGCCACCTAGCTGCTGAATGATCAAATTAAGCCATTGCTGTATCAGATCTTCTCCAGTGTCAGCACTCTAAATGCCCTGTCCCTGCTGTCTCAAATTCATCTAGGCTGAAAGAACCACCCCCTCCCCAAATAAATAATTAAGTAAACAACTCCTAAACCTTTTGAGCTCAATTCTTTTTGTTTCTTCCCTTGCTTTTTTCTAGCCCACAAAATGTTGATTAGGTAAGAAGGATAATATGTTTTACTCCAAGAAAATATTAAACCAATTCACTCCTTTATACCACCTAACCCCAATTCATTTGACCTTACTTGAAATTGTGACTTTAGACTCTTTGTTCTCTTGGTCCCCCGCCTTCCCTCCCCCACAAAAAAAAATGTCTACTACTGTAAATATGAAATCATTTATTTAATTACTCAGTCTTTTCTCACTAGCACTATTTGTTTACTTGAGTATGCCTGTCAAATACCCTGCTTACTTCTGGTTTGTTCTGACTGAATGTCTTAAATTCTTTATTTTGCTGAAAGCTGCTTTAAAAAATAATTAAATTCAAATTATGCCAATACCTTTTGCTTTTCTAAAAATAATATTCCAGTTTTCCTTTGACATTATTTGTAAAGAAGGTGTTGTTTTGATTAATCCAGAATGATTTTCCTTGACACAGGAAAAGTATCTCCTGGCTGTCTGCAATATTTATTATTTAATTTTGAGGTACTAAATATTAGTTGCAGTGCCTCTTTGTTATTTAAACTTAGGGCTTCTCTTAGCACCACAGATTTTTCTAGAGTACAATAATTTTCTTTTATATTTTTTTTGTCAAGAACCAAGAAAACTAGCATCTTTCAGCACCTGAGCTAGGGCCCAATGTTAAACTCTAATAGTCAGTCACCCAAAAGATTTATATAAATACCTAAAATGTGAACTAACTTCTTTCACAGAACATAGAATAACCTACTTGTAAACATTCATTAGAAAGATAGAAACTCACAAAACAAAAATCCCTTTCTCATATTCTGAAATTTTTGCTGTTTCTGGTAAAGAGTCTTTATTATGCATATAAATATATATATGTACGTGTGTATATAGACAGATACATATTTGTATATGCAGAATATTTGCAGATACATACAAGTATATATGTATACAAATACATAAATGCATATACAAATATGTATGTGTATATTCATACACATGCATGTGTAAGTATATAGCACATGCTCTGGGGCTATAATCACAAACCTGTGATCACCCTAACAAATCAGGTTTCCAGAGCAAAGCCCCAGTGTGTCTCTACCAATGATTATCAGTTGATATCCATTAATCAACCAGAATCAACTAGCTTTTAAAAAGCCATTTTAAAAGGTAAAAATAAGACCACCAGCACACCCTTCCCCAACAAGTACAGACCAAACCCAGGGGATACGGATTAAACTGGCTTAGTCTCCTTATCTTATATCTGTCACCATTCCAATCTATCTTCCACTTAGCTGTCAAAGTGATTTTCCTTAAGGACAGGCCTGACCCTGTCGCCTCAGTACTCAATAAAATCCAGTGGCTCCTAATTAGGTCAAGGATAAAATACAGAATCGTCCATTTGTCGTTTAAGGTCCTTCATAACTCTGTCCCTATGTTTCTAGTCTTACACTGTATTCTCTTCCGTGTACTGTGTGAGCCAGCAGTTTTCCTGCTGTTCCTTGGATAGGATACTCCATTTTCTGAATTTGCACTTTTTCACTGGCTGTCCCCCATTCCTGGAATGTTCTTCCTCCTTTACCTCTATATCTTAGCATTTCCAGCCCACTTCAAGATTCAGCTCAATTTATGCCTCCCTCAAAGGGTTATTGCTAGTCTCGCCTCCCACCATCCTCCCCAGTTCCTTCCCTGAGGTTGTGTTCCATTTGCATTGTGTATATGATATACATACCTATTTGTTTACATGCTATCTCTTATATTGTATTATATTCTTATATTATATCCTTATATCCTTATGTTGTGCCAAGAGCCTTTTAGATGGCACAGTGGATTGAGTACTGGGTTTGGAGTCAGAAAGATATGAGTTCAAATTCAGTCTCATATAATTTCTAGCTGTGTGACCCTTAGAAAGTCACTCAAACTCTGTCTACCTCAGTTTCTTCAACTCTAAAATGGGGATAAGAACAGCATCTATCGGAGTTGTGAACTGATCCAACCATTCTGAAGAGCAATTTGGAATTATGCCCAAAGGGCTATAAAACTCTGCATAGCCTTTGATCCAGCAATACCATTACTAGGTCTGTATCCCAAAGAGATAATAACAAGGAAAAAGGACCCAAATGTACAAAATATTTATAGCAACTCTTTTTGTGGTGGCAAAGAATTGGAAATTGAGGGGATGCCCATCAATTGGAGAATTGCTGAACAAGTTGTGGCATTTGAATGTAATGGAATGCTTTTATTCTATAAGAAATGATGGGCAGGCAGATTTCAGAAAAAACCTAGAAAGACTTACATGAACTGTTGCTAAGTGAAGTGAGCAGAACCAGGAGTACATTGCACACAGTAACAGCAACATTGTACAAGGATCAACTATATAGACTTAGCTCTTCTCAACAATATAATGATCCAAGACAATTCCAAAAGACTCATGATAGAAAATGTTATCTACATCCAGAGAAAAAACTATGGAATCTGAATGCTGATTGAAGCATATTATTTTCCCTTTGTTTTTTGTTTGTTTTTTTTTCTTTTTCTTAGTTTTCCTTTTTGTTCTGATTCTTCTTTCACAACATGATTAATGTGTAAATATGTTTAATATGATTATACATGTATAACCTATATTAGATTGCTTGCTGTCTTGGGAGGGGAGGAGAAAGGGAGAAAAATTTGGAACACAAAATCTTACAAAAATGAATGTTAATAAACTATCTTTACATGTAATTGGAAAAAAGTAAAATACTATTAAGTATATAAAAAGGAAAGAAAAAAAACAGCACCTACATCCCAAAGTTATGAGGATCAGACAAGATATTTGTAAGGTGCTTAGCACAATGCCTGACATCTAGGAGGCACTAAGAAGTGTTTATTCTCTTCCTTTTCCCCTCCTCCCCCCTTTTAAGTATTTTGTAGCTTTCTACTCTTTGTAGAAGTCTGAAGCTATCTTATCTCAGTATGTCCAGTTTTTATATGGGCTTCTGATTCAGATGCACTCATAAACTACTACTTTTCCCAGTTCATTGCCAGGAGGCCAACAAAAAGTCCAAATAATCTGACCCATCAAAATCCACAAGGTTATCCTCTAGTCAAAGATAGAAGGAGGAGTCAAGGACTCCTCTCTCCCTTTTCCTAAGTGATTGCCTCTCAGGGGCTTGACTGGACTGTTCTCCCCCTTTTGCTTCCAGAAACTCAAGTTCTTAAGTTCCAGAACGGGCTTGCTATTTTATACAAAGTTCCATAGAGCCTATCAGAGTTTCTTCAGCCAATCCCAATATATTCCCTATTCAGCTTCATTTCATTACCAGATGATTTGAAACACTGTCCCTCCTCAACTTGAGTAACTAGGTCGTTTGCACTTAGTTTAATGCATTTGATTGTCTGCTTCATTCACTAAAGATGACTAGACCTTATTCACACAAAGTTTATACCTCTGATTCAATCAACTGGTCACTTTTTAATTATTAAGGTGGAGGTATGAAATTGTTCTCCTAACAATTCTATTATCCTGACCAAATATTTATTAAGGACCTACTATGGGTCAATCGTTATGCTAAGTGTTGGTTATACAAAAACAAAAGTGATAATAACCACTGTCTTTAAGGAACTGAATGGTTCCTTGAATGGTCAAGGATGCAATTGACCCTACTTGATAGGGGATTTCTAACTCTGCATGAAGCTCACCCACAAACGTGTGTGTTTATAGTGGGTAAGTTGTTAGGTTAGATTGAACCATGCATTTTTCTCCCACTCAGCCCTTACTATTTAACCATCTGGGTTGGATTGTCAGTGGAATCTATCACACTGTAAAAGTTAACTTGTTCATTAAAGGGATCAAACCTTATTAGCAACATTCGGTCATAAACTGAATGTGCAAACTGAGGAATTATGTGTCAGATGAATGCAAAGTAGAGGAGTGGACAGGTGGTATTAACTAAGGATTATTGAAGATGAGAGTTTTGAAACAGGCTTTGAAGGGAGGTGGTGAACATGGCTTAATGAGTAGGAGTGGAAGAGAGGAATCATATCTGTTGAGGCAAATGACAGGCCCAAAGGCACATACAGTAGGAGGAAGAGGCAGAAATGAACACAAAATGAATAGAAAATGGTAAGTACGTAACCTCCAGAGTAGAAAATTCAATAGGTTGATTCCATAAGCAGAAAGAGAGTGAATGTCTGTGTAAGTGGGGGAGGGATGGGGGGAAAGAAAATAATATATCACAGAAAGATTAAGTAAATCTTGAAAATGCATCAGATGTAGAAGACAGGGTCAAAAATTATTTCAAAATTTACTGCTCATCAAATCCCATTACATCATCTCTGATAAATAAAGTGTGTGTGTGTGTGTGTGTGTGTGTGTGTGTGCACGCGTGCACGCAGGCTCACTCCCAATAGTTTCAGATACATAGTACCCCATCTTGGTTATTGTTTATGTGGAGTTTTTCTTATTGAGTGGGGTTTTGTTTGTTTGAGACAAATATAAAGGAACAATAAGCAGAGTTGGAAGATTTTATAGAGGATCATGAAATAAATGTCAGAAGCCCTGATTTATATATGCTACCCATATGTTAATTTATATATGAGGAGTGTATGTTACATAAATCAAGTTTTGTGACATTTATTTTAGGAAGCATTATAAAACCTTTCAACTCTGGTTATAGCACTCACTTTGGATTTTATCTCAATGATAGTGCAAATGCTGGATGAGGAAATGGCAGGCAGATTGGTGCATCTATTTTTTCCTCCTATTGCATTACAATTACATGAAGCTGTATGTTTGAGCATAATGACGTTATCCCTTGTCAGTAGCACATCAAATATGTTGACATTGAAACAAATGAAACATAAATATATGTAATCTTTCTTGCTACTTCATCAAATCTCAAGATACTTCTGCAACAGAAAATGAAATTAAAATATTGATGGCAGAAGGCTTCTACTGGACTCTTGTATATTATGTAGAGGAGGACCTACATTTAAATAAAACTTTTCTTAGCTTTTTATAATTTTTTTAAATGTAGGTATTTTGCATTTTATATGTGTTAGAACAGCAAGTTCTATATAATTGAGACTGTTAAAATTAATTTTTCTTTCACTAAATTATATAAAAATCATTTCATCTTTTGTATTGTGGGACAAAGGGAAACCCTGCAGGGTTTTTAATTTTTAGCATTTTATTTCCATTAATTTTTTAATGGTCAAACATATCATCTTTAAAAATAGGTTAAATTTTAAAAATTAAGTATTAATTTCTCATTAGCTGAGTCATTCTGTTAATAGTTTCAGCTGGAAGCTGAAAGGTTCTCAATGCAGGAAAAACAGAACTTTGAATGGAGAGCCTACTGCTAAAGCAGCCTTCATAGTGGTAGTATAACAACCAAGACTGGTATTATGAAAATACCATATATTTATGTCTTCCAAGCTGCTTGCTCATTTTTTTTTACCATTCTTTGTGCATATTACAGGATCCTGATGCAGGAGAATTGATATTCTGAACTATTCAGGGATTAGTAGAGGTTTAAATGTTAATACTCCACAACACTACTTATTCTGAAAAATTCTCATTTACATTCTTAGAGGTACTTTCATAGTGTACACTATTTTAAAAAAAGGATATCTGTTAAAGAAAAAAAAGCATGCTATCTTAGGGATGTAAAAGGCAGCATACCAGAATAATCTTTGAACACCATGACACATTCCCTGGTACTAGTTTGGAACACAATAGGCCTTCAATCAATGCTATTTAACTGATTTCTTTTGCATAAGCAAATATTCTGTGTAAACTAAAATGCTCTTTTATCCCTTCCTTAAAGTCTAAGGTGGTTGTGTTTCTAACAAACATAGTTCAAATAGTATGAAAAGGAGAGATCACCTTTTTTTTTTTTTTCTAATTCCATTTCCTTCAGGTCAACAAAGTTTAGAGTCAAGTTGAAACGAAATTTTTAGAAGTACACATCATAATCACATGCCACAATTTGTTGAGCCATTCCCCAGTGGCATCCCCTCAATTCATAATTCTTTGCTCCCAGAAAAGAGCTGCTACCAATATTTTTGTACATATAGGTCTTTTCCTTTTTGCTTTTTATCTCTTTTGGGATACAGACCTAGTAGTGGTATTGCTAGGTCAAAGGGGTATGCATGGTTTTATAGCTTTTGGGGCATAGTTCCAAATTGCCCTACAAAATGGTTGAATCAGTTCACAACACCATTAACAGTGCATTAGTGCCTCATTTTTCCCACATCTCCTTCAACACTGGTCATTTTCCTTTTTTGTCCTATTGGCCAATCTAATAGGTGTGAGGTAGTACCTCAGAATTGTTTTTGTTTACATTTCTCCAATCAAGAGTGAGTCGGGGTGGGGCAGAGCCAAGATGGCAGAGTAAAAGCAGTGTCTTGCTCAAGCTTTCCCCCAAACCCCTCCAAATAAATATAAAAAAATGGCTCTAAACAAATTCTAAAGCAGCAGAACACACAAAAGGACAGAGCAAAACAAATTTCCAGCCCAAGACAGCCTGGATGGTTGATCGGGAAGGTATATTGTGCCGGGCGGGGAGTGTGGGCGTGCAGGCTGCAGCCACCCTGGAGCAGGCCTCAGAGGACTGAATTGCGGGCAGCTGTGGTGGTTTCCAGACTTCTCAACCCATGAACGCCAAAGACAGCTTGGAAGGTCAGTGGGAAAAGTCTGTGTCAGCAGGGAGAGAGGGAAGCTGGTGGTCTCAGCTCCAGTCCCCGAGCTTGGTGGGGGCAGCAGCTACCTCCTGAGCTTCCGGCCCACAGACTGAGGGGGTATTGACTGACTGATTAGAGGGGGATTGCAGGGATCTCTCTGCTGCTACAGAATTCTCTTGCTTTGCCTGTGTGTGGATCTAGGTCACAGTTCTGGGTGGTGGTCCTGGGGTGAGGAGGAGTGCTAATGTGGTGGAGCTTGTAGTGACTGTGGAGAGGAAACCTTCCTCACAGTTCCAAGACAGAAAAGAGTGCTCATAGACCAGAGCACAGGCCACAAAAGGAGTAAACACCTTGCCCTTGATCATACCACCTTGGAAGAACTGAAAATTTACAGGTCCCTAGAAGTATCTCTGAAGACAGCTGCACAAAACCACTGAAGCTTGGGACAGTACATTCTCCACACTGGAAACAGACTCCTACCTTAACTCAAGTAATTGGCTGGGATCATGAGCAAGCAGTGCAAAAGGAGTCAGACTATATTATCTTACTTTGATGACAAAGAAGATCAAAACATACAACCAGAAGAAGACAACGAAACCAAAGCTCCTACATCCAAAGCCTCCAAGAAAAATGTGAATTGGTCCCAGGCCATGGAAGAGCTCAAAAAGGATTTTGAGAAGCATGTAAGAGAATTAGAGAAAAAACTGAGAGTGATGCTAAAGGAGACCCAAAAAAATACTGAAGAAAGTAACGCCTTAAAAAATAGCCTAACCCAAATGGCAAAAGAGGTCCAAAAAGCCAATGAGGAGAAGAATGCCCTTTAAAGCAAAATTAGCCAAATGGAAAAGGAAGTCCAAAAGCTTACTGAAGAAAATACTTCCTTAAAAATTAGAATGGAGAAATTAGAAACTAGGAACAATTTGAGAAATCAAGGCACTGTAACACTAATCAAATGGAATGAAAAAAATAGAAGAGAATGTGAAATATCTCATTGGAAAAGCAGCTGATCTGGAAAATAGACCTAGGAGAGAGAACTTAAAAATTATTGAACTGTCTGAGAGCCATGATCAAAAAAGAACCTAGACATCATCTTTCAAGAAATTATCCAGGAAAACTGCACTAATATTTTAGAACCAGGGGGCAAAATAGAAATTGAAAGAATCCATCGATCACCTCCTGAAAGAGATCCCCAAAAGAAAACTTCTAGGAATGTTGTAGTCAAATTCCAGAATTACCAGGCCAAGGAGAAGATATTACAAGCAGTCAGAAGGAAACAATTCAAGTATTGTGGAAACACAATCAGGATAACACAAGATTTAGCAACTTCTACATTAAGGGTCTGGAGGCAAAGGAATTAGGACTACAACCTAGAATCACCTACCCAGCAAAACTGAGTATAATCCTTCAGGGTAAGAAATGGTCATTCAATGAAATAGAGGACTTTCAAGCATTCCTGTGGAAAAGACCAGAGCTGAATAGAAAATTTGACCTTCAAATAACAAGACTCAAGTGAAACATGGAAAAGGTAAACAGGAAAGAGAAATCATAAGAGACTTGTTAAGGCTTAACTATTTACATTCCTGCTGGGAAAGATGATATTTGTAACTCATGAGTCCTTTTTCAGTATTACGGTAGTGGGAGGGAAAAAATTATATGTCTGTATAGATAGATAGATAGAGGACACAGGGTGAGTTGAAGAAGAAGGCTGATATCTGGAAAATAAAATTAAGGGGTGGGAGAAGATTATACTGGGAGAAGGAGAAGGGGAGAAGTAGAATGAGGTAAAATATCTCACATGAAACAGATAAGAAAATGCTTTTTCAGTGGAGGGGAAATAGGGGAAAGTGAGAGGAAATGAGTGAATCTTGTTCTTATAGGATTTGGCTTAAGGAGGGAATAACATACACAATGGGGTATGGAAATCTATCTTACTCTACAGGAAAATAAGGGGGGAAGGGGACAAGAGAGCAGTGGGTTGATAGAGGGGAGGGCAGATTGAGGGAGGGGATAATCAAAAGCAAACATTTCTGAGGAGGGACAGGGTTAAAAGAGAAACTAGAATAAATGGAGGGTAGGATAGGATGAAGGGAAATATACTTAATTTTTCACAACAGAACTACTTTGGAAGTGTTTTGCATGACTACACATCTATAACCTATATCAAGGTGCTTGCCTTTTAAATGAGGGTGGGTGGGGAGGGAGGGAGGGAGAAAATTTGTAACCCAAAGTTTTAAAAACACATGTTAAAAATAAAAGAAATTTTAAAAAAAGAGTGAGTCAGAGCATTTTTTTCATATGGCTATAAGTAGCTTTGATTACTTCATCTGAAAATTGTTCATATCTTTTGATCATTTATCAATTGGAGAATGGCTCTTTGATAAATTTGACTCAGTTCTGTATATGTTTGAGAAATGAGGCCTTTCACAGAGAAACTTATTTCATGATTTTTTTCATAATTACTATTGCTAACTTTATTTTCCTCCATTCTATCCTCCCCTTCGGTTTATTCTATTCTCTCCCTTCTTTCATCCTGTTCCTTCTAAAAAGCATTTTGCTTCTGACTATCCCCTCCCCCAATCTGTCCTCCTTTTTATTAGCCCATCCCTCTTTCATCCCCCTCCCCTCCTAGTTTCGCATTGGGTAAGATAGATTTCTATACCCAATTGAGTGTGTGTGTTATTCCCACTTTGAGCCAGTTCTAATGAAAGTAAGGTTCACTCACTCTCCCTCACCTCCCCCCCTTTCCCCTTCACTATAAAAGCTTTTTCTTACCTATTTTATGTGAGATAATTTATCCCATTCTATCTCTCCTTTTCCCTTTCTTTCTTGACCCTTAATTTTATTATTTTAGATATCATCCCTTCATATTCAATTCAAACCTGTGCCCTCTGTCTATATATACTCCTTCCAACAGTTCTAATAATGAAAAAAAAGTTCTTATGAGTTATAAATATCATCTTCCCATGTAGTAATGTAAACAGTTTGACCTTATGATTTCCCTTTCCTGTTTACTTTTTTATGCTTCTCTTCAGTCTTGCATTTAAAAGTCAAATTTTCTGTTCAGCTCTGGTCTTTTCATCAAGAATGCTTGCAGTCCTCTATCTCATTGAAAATCCATTTTTCCCCCTGAAGGATTATGCTCGGTTTTTCTGGGTAGGTGATTCTTGGTTGTAATCCTAGCTCTTTTGCCCTCTCTAATAACATATTATAAGACTTCTGATCCTTTAACGTAGAAGCTGCTAAATCTTGTGTTTATCCTGAATGTGGCTCCACTGTACTTGAATTGTTTCTCCCTGGCTGCTTGTAATGTTTTCTCCTTAATGTAGGAGCTCTGGAATTTGGCTATAATATTTCTGGCAGTTTTCATTTTGGGATCTCCTTCAGGAGGTGATTGGAGGATTCTTTCAGTTTCTATTTTGCCCTCTGGTTCTAGAATATCAGGACAGTTTTCCTTGATAATTCCTTGAAAGATGATGTCTAGGATTTTTCTTTTGATCATAACTCTCAGGTAGTCCAATAATTTTTAGATGATGCCTCCTGGATATGTTTTCCAGGTCAGTTGCTTTTCCAATGAGATAGTTCATATTTTCTATTTTTTCATTATTTTGGCTTTGTTTTATTGTTTCTTGATTTCTCGTAAAGTCATTAGCCTCCATTTGATCAATTCTTATTTTTGAGGAATTATTTCCTTCACTGAGCTTTTGTACATGCTATTCTATTTGCTCAATTCTACTTTTTAAGGAGTTTTTTTTTTCTTCAGTAAATTGTTGAGCCTCTTTTTTCATTTGGCCAATTCTGCTTTTTAAGGCATTCTTCTCATTGGCTTTTTGTACCTCTTTTGTCTTTTCTCCTAGTTTGTTTTTTAAGGTATTACTTTTTTTAGTATCTTTTTGTGTCTCCTTTACCAAACTGTTGACTTATTTTTCATGATTTTCTTGCATCACTCTCATTTCTCTTCCCAATTTTTCCTCTACCTATCTCACATCATTTTTAAAATTCTTTTTGAGCTCTTCCATGGCCTGAGACAATTCATATTTTTCTTGGAGGCTTTGGATGTAGGAGCTTTGACTTTGTTATCTTTTTCTGAGTGTGTTTTGGTCTTCCTTGTCATCATAGTAACTTTCTATGGTCAGAATTTTTTTCTGCTGTTGGCTTATTTTCTCAGCCTATTTCTTGATTTTTAAATCTTTGTTAAAGTAGGGATCTGCCTCCAGAGTGGAGGGCTCAGTATTCCAAGCTTCTTGGGTTTTGTGCAGCTATTTTCAGAGATATTTCTAGAGACCTGTAGTTCTTCTAAGGTGACCTAAGGAGAGGTGTGTTTACTACCCTCCTGGCCTGTGCTCTGGTCTGAATGACCACAAGTACTCTTTTGTGCCCTGAAACTATGACAAGGGTCCCTGCTCCAATGTGGCCACAAGCAGCGGTGTGCTATTGCTCCTTCTTGCCCTGGGACTAACACCCAGGACTCAGATCTATTTTAGTCAACATAAGTCAATAAGCACTTATTAAGTACCTATCAAGTATTAGACAGTGTGCTGTGACTGTGATAGATACATACTTTAGTAAGTCTTATCCTATAATTGTACTCCATTTCCATAGTATATGTTTACCAAATGTACATTGCTTATTGTTATGAGACATATTTGTATGAGAATAAAGGCAGATTTTGCAAATTATCAAATTTCATGCTTCTTACAACAACCTTACACGTGAAGGCTTTCCTGACCTTCCTAGCTGGCAGTGGCTCCCCAAAGCCTGGTATTTATTATGCATGTATTTTGAATATACTAATATATGTGAATTTTATCTTCTCCAATGAAATGTCGAGGGCAGGGACTGTTTCATTTTTTCCTTTATGTACCCATTGACTATTACAGTGTCTAGCACATAAGAAATATATAATCAATGCTTGTGGTTTGATTGGTTAGCCTTTATTAGGTAAGTGGGACAGATAGCATTGCTATTTTGGAGCAGAAACTTTCCTGCTGCAAGAACTTTTTACCAAACCCCCAAACTTGCCCACGTAATTTTATTGATATTGTTATTTTCCTAGTTAATTTTGAAAAGCAACTTTCTCTAGTGGGAAAAGTGTGAACATGGAAATAGGCATCTATTAAAATCCTATCAATGATATTTGCTAGCAATTTGGCAATAGATGAGTCATTTAATGTTTCTGAGACTCTAAAATGGTGATAACCTTACCTAGACAACTTTATTTACAGAGGCTTAAATGAGATTATATAAGACAGTCTGCAAACTTTAAAATGTTTCGTATATGTGTGTGTATGTGTATATTCATATATATGTCCATACAAACATATGTGTGTATCTATATCTATCTATCTATCTATCTATCTATCTATCTATCTATCTATCTAT